>NW_015507468.1:39676-40342 GCF_001515645.1 Sinocyclocheilus grahami | reverse complement strand
AAGAACTAACTTAACTACGACATGAGTCATATGAACTACTGCATGAATAACACTACCTTAATTACATGTTAGTTCCTGCATGTTAGTTAATGTATTAATTAACACTTTGGGGTAAACTAAATCATACATCTAGAAGCAAGATGTATGAAAATGGCACAATGTAAAATTGTTTATAAATTTGCCACCTGCAGTTGTCACAAACGTCAGTGAACGACAGTGGATTTCTTGCAATATTTACGTTTAACCTAACTTATCCAACACACAATGATGCATTCATAATTAAAAACAATTTCATCTCATTCTGTTTTGAGTGATTCCACTGCTGCCGTCCTACAATAACGTATTCATTAAGCAGGTGCAATTTTCCAAATTAAAATCAGTGTTAGCATAGAGATGATGGTTATCACTATGCTAACGTTTGTCTTGTGTTCTTGCTCTTCTTTTGGGCCACTATTGCCCCTTCAAAATGTCAACTTTCCTCCTACTGTTCAGTTCCTTCTCCATCCAAATGCAGCCACAGGACCTCTGCTCTTCTACTTCTTTACAAACCACCGTAAAGCACCAAATATCTGATTTAGATGAGCTGAATATGTATAGAACATGTGTAATTGATAACCTTTTAAAGATGTGCCCCTCCAAGACAAGTCATGACATAATGATACATTA
>NW_015507468.1:38489-39564 GCF_001515645.1 Sinocyclocheilus grahami | reverse complement strand
TTTACAAACCAGCGTAAAGCACCAAATATCTGATTTAGATGAGCTGAATATGTATAGAACAGAATATGTGTAGTTGATAACCTTTTAAAGATGTGCCCCTCCAAGACAAGTCATGACATAATGATACATTAACAAGTCATGAATTAATGTTACTTTATACGTAATTAATGATGAGTTAGTAATAATGTGCCCCCCCCCCAAGTAAAGTCATGACATAATAATACATGAACAAGTCATGAATTAATGTTACTTTATACGTAATTAATGATGAGTTAGTAATAATGTGCCCCCCCAAGTAAAATCATGACATAATGATACATTAATAAGACATGAGTTAATGTTACTTTATACGTAATTAATGATGAGTTAGTAATAATTAATTAGGGCTGTGTATTGGCAAGAATCTGGCGATACGATACGTATCACTATAAAGGGGTTGTGATACATTGCGATACTGTAAGCAAGGCGATATATTGGGATACTTCTTATTTTAGGAATAGGATATATTTTAAGGAAAGCTGTCATAAAGAACACACCACCATATGCAAACCTTAGCAATAAATAAATCAAATAAATAAAAATTATTTAACCAGAACACAGTGGGATCTGCATTTGCAATAATCAGTCCCTGTAACATTCAGCGTTATTAAACCACTTTTTGTGCAGTACGAGTCAAGGGGGAAAATTGCTAGCAGGATCCTATAGCTAAATGTATACAGGGTTTCTGCAGACTTGAACAAGTTAAATTTAAGACTTTTTAAGACCTTTTTAATACCACCTTATATGAAATTTAAGACCTAAACCTGTAATGGAAATACACATTTTATTACATACATATATGTAATATTTAATGTGTATAAATTAAAAAGAAAACAAAATATCAATGCTGTAATAAATTGTATTTATTACTATGATGTACAGTGAACTTTTCATGTCAGCAGACAATATTCCATACAAAATATCCCCACAAAACAACTGCATCACTGAGATTTTTGGTGGAGTAAACAATTTATTCCGAAGCAATATTTTCATCAGTGTTCTATCAGCTTTTACATACTTAAATCCGCATATTTAC
>NW_015507468.1:33412-37324 GCF_001515645.1 Sinocyclocheilus grahami | reverse complement strand
TAAACATAAAACATTGAATACTGATATTTGAAATAATTTAAAAAAATGAAAATATACTTTAAATGTGAAATTAAAACCGCCAGTAGGTGGCAGCAAGTCACTGTTAAGAAGTGAGTCATTGCGATTGAACCAAATCACTTAAACGGTTGATTCATTCAGGAACGAAACACCGTCACAAAAGTCATTATCTAAAATACCAATTAACATCCACCAAGGTGATTCTTATTTTGCACCAGTATATCCAAGACGATTACTTTAAGATACTCACCCGCACTTAAAAAAAGCACAGAAATGAAAAGGTAAAACACACCTTTTATTTAACAAAGCTTTTAAATATTAGTGCACCTTAAACCAATAGGCATAAGTTGTATATTACTTGTATATTAATTTACATAAATGTCAACATAAAATTTAAAGATATTACGTAACAATGTAAAAATAAAATAAATATTTAAAACTGTGTTTGGAGAATGTTCACTAATAACCCCGGGCGGCAGGAGTGCAGGTCTCTAGTCCACAGCCTTTCTTGTCTGATGAAAATACTTCTAATTAAACGTAGCAACATACTAACTGCCAGAATTGTTCTTAAAGCAAGTTTATGACCCTATTACGTACCATCCTCCAATCTTAATCTGAAAAATGTTTTATCATCTGTTAGAGAGTCAACTTTTTCCTGAAGATGAAGAATCTTCTGCTTTTGTATCTCTATTGTCTGTTTTGCCTTGTCAAGAGCAATCTGAAAAGTGGGTGCACCATATAAAAAAGAAATAAAAAAATGTAACTTGGCTGAAAGCAAAATAAAAAAAAAGTGTCTCACTTGAATTAGGCCTAGTTAAATTAATTATTTATAAAATAACATGAATTCATGACTTGTTAATGTATCATTATGTCATGACTTGTCTTGGAGGGGCACATCTTTAAAAGGTTATCAATTACACATGTTCTATACATATTCAGCTCATCTATATTATTTGGTGCTTTTCGGTGATTTGTAAAGAAGTGGAAGAGCAGAGATCCTGTGGCTGCATTTGGATGGAGAAGGAACTGAACAGTAGGAGGAAAGTTGACATTTTGAAGGGGCAATAGTGGCCCAAAAGAAGAGCAAGAACACAAGACAAACGTCTGCAGTGCATTATTATGATATAAAGACAGTAAACCAATCCATAACATAACCAAAGCGATGACCATCATCTATGCTAACACTGATTTTAATTTGGAAAATTGCACCTGCTTAATGAATGTAGGACGGCAGCAGTGGAATCACTCAAAACAGAATGAGATGAAATTGTTTTTAATTATGAATGCATCATTGTGTGTTGGATAAGTTAGGTTAAATCGTTCACTGATGTTTGTGACAACTGCAGGTGGCAAATTTATAAACAATTTTACATTGTGCCATTTTCATACATCTTGCTTCTAGATGTATGATTTAGTTTACCCCAAAGTGTTAATTAATACATTAACTAACATGCAGGAACTAACATGTAATTAAGGTACTGTTATTCATGCAGTAGTTCATATGACTCATGTCGTAGTTAAGTTAGTTCTTCATTAGTTCTTGATTAATACATATCTTAACTCATCATTAGTTCATAGTCAAGTAATTATTAATTCAGGTATTAGTACATGATAATTCATGCACTGTTATTGTAAAGTGTTACCACATTCATCGCCTCTCAGCATCGGATAAACTTATCTGCTTTTAACAAACACCAGAACGCAACGCAGCGCAGCGCGTATCTGTCATAATAGAACAGTTTTAACAGTCAAGATTCAAACAAATAAACATACCTGTAACACAACAAGGAGAGAAATACATCCTCTGGTGACAGTGGGCATTTATACACATGTACATTCATCTAAAAGAGCAAACAGAAATGAGAGATAAACCTGTGTTTGATTCAAAGAGATGGCGTCAGCCATGCAATGCACATGTTGAGCAAATTGCATCATGACTGCAGTGACCATCTGATTTGGATACAGACTGGATCTGGTGGCTATGGTGACCTCAGAATAAGAAAGAAACAGACTAATAATAGCGTAGATGCCACTCTTCTAACAATGTAGCAAGTACATCGGGTGTTATGGGAAGTGTTCCCGGTTCTGGTTGTGCTAATTAATGCAGCCTAAAAATCCTTTAACAGATTTGAATATTAGAAATGTGTTAGTGTGTTATGTGTAAGCCAGGTTAAAGAGATGGGTCTTTAATCTAGATTTAAACTGACAGAATGTGTCTGTCTCCCGGACAATGTTAGGTAGGTTATTCCAGAGATTGGGCGCTAAATAGGAAAAGGATCTGCCGCCCGCAGTTGATTTTGATATTCTAGGTATTACCAAATTGCCAGAGTTTTGAGAATGCAGTGGACGTGGAGGACTATAATGCAATAAGAGCTTGTTCAAATACTAAGGTGCTAAACCATTCAGGGCTTTATAAGTAATAAGCAAGATTTTAAAATCTATACGATGTTTAATAGGGAGCCAGTGCAGTGTTGACAGAACCGGGCTAATATGGTCATACTCCCAACTGTGCATTATGGCCAAACATCTCCACTTTGCTCTCGTCTGTTCAAAGGACATTGCTCTAGAAGTTTTACAGTTTGTTCAGATGTAATTTTGCAAACCTAAACCGTGCTGTCATTTTTTTTTAGATAGGAGCCCTGCAAACAAGTCTAAGGGCCCCCAGCACGCTGCCATCGCAGGGCCTCTGAAATTTTGCACTTTGGCAAAACGTTGGCCCTTTAGCGCTGGCCCTGCACAGGCACCCCTCACTTAGCCCCCAGGAAACCCTCACTATGCCCACACAGGGCCTGCACTATTAATCTACAACCAGTGATGTATAAAGTACCTGAAAGCCATACTCAAGTAAAAGTACAGATATCTTACCAGAAAATTACTTTGGTAGAAGTTGAAGTCACCGTTTAGAATATTACTTGAGTAAAAGTCTTAAAGTATGTGATATTTATTGTACTTAAGTACGAAAAGTATTTTTTAAATCTTAAACGTACTAAAGTATTGAAAGTAAAAGTACAAGTAAATGCAAAATGGAAAAGAAGCAAATAAATAAATATAAAAAATGTTCATACACAGCTTGAGTGGCAAGATTGTGTTCAGTTTTAACGCGTTCATCCATTTTGTATTTTTGGGTAAGAATAAGAAGCACTTCATCCGGTACTTAGTGTCTTTCATTCCAGCATAAGAAAACATTTCCGGAATCTGTATCTGAAGTGGCGTTTAGATGTATTTATACAGTTTAATGTAGCTCAGAGGGGACATGGTTGCATTTAAACTGCAGTTACAGATGCATAAATAGGCCTAATGTTTTGTTTGTAACATAAAATGTTGAATGGCGGTATTTTTAATTTTGCACTCCATTGCGTTGCGTTTTAGGGTTAATGGAAAACTTATGAAAATTAACCATGGTACGTATTTCCGCAATGGAAAATTAATGGATAATGTCCTGGCAGAAAATTATCAGTACATTTTACTCATTTTTTTTCAGTATGTGCTACAGTTGCACAAATATCTTTAAATGTAAAATTTACCTAATGCCTTGATGAATGAATCCATAAAACATTTTTAATTCTAAGAGGACTAGGTATTGTAAATCATTAAGTGCTTTGCAGCTTTCCGGCCTATTCAAAGCAGGTAACACTATTTACATGTAGTAATGATAAGTCAAAGAAATGCTGTAACTTAATACTGGTCTTCAAATCATTGTTATGTGCAGGGAAAAACACATGAACTCTAAATGTTCGTGCCGCGCTGTCAGTTCAGTGGCGCTAGCGAACACGTCCTCCCCGCGCTGTCAAATCAGTCTCAGAGCCGCGCCGATGATAGGTCACCACGGCGTGAGCTCTGTAACATCGCGCTGTTTTATCCCACTTTCGGAATTGTACTTGACGACGGTAAAAT
>NW_015507468.1:32539-32789 GCF_001515645.1 Sinocyclocheilus grahami | reverse complement strand
GTTTTTCAGTTATGCATATGAATGAATTTCACTAAGGTTGATAAGTGTTTTCACTAGTGTTTGTAAGAGGTTTTTCAGTTGAATGAATGAATGAATTTCACTAAGGTTGATAAGTGTTTTCACTAGTGTATGTAAGAAGTTTTTCAGTTATGCATATGTCACTAAGGTACTAAGGTTGATAAGTGTTTTCACTAGTGTTTGTAAGAGGTTTTTCAGTTATGCATATGAATGAATTTCACTAAGGTTGATA
>NW_015507468.1:11926-32100 GCF_001515645.1 Sinocyclocheilus grahami | reverse complement strand
CATGTCATGTGAGTGTATTAAAGGGACATACCTGATATAAGAGGATAAACGATTTAACACAAACACAATAGTGAAGATATCGTGTATTAAAGGGACATACCTGATATAAAAGAGGACAAACGATTTAACACAAACACAATAGTTAAGATATCGTGTATTAAAGGGACATACCTGATATAAGAGGACAAACGATTTAACACAAACACAATAGTTAAGATATCGTGTATTAAAGGGACATACCTGATATAAGAGGACAAACGATTTAACACAAACACAATAGTGAAGATATCGTGTATTAAAGGGTCATACCTGATATATGAGGACAAATGATCAGACTCAGCACACAGTACACTAGCATTGTGCAAGTATGTATAATATTTTTGTATAGTAATGTAAATATGCAACCTTACCTTTTATAGTGTGCATTCAAGGACCTACTATTTGTGTGACATAAGGGATAATGTACATCCAGCCGGTTGTTATTGCAGAATAAACCCTGACTGGGTGATCATCTTTAAGCGAAGACACAACATTCAAACAAGACATGAGGACATATAACAGTATGCACAGTCTGTGAACAAGGAGCAAAGTTTAATTAGTTCTTGTTTACAGCAACATTACAGTAGTTGCCATTATAATATTACATCATAAGACACACTAACATTTTGTGTATAAAGAAACGTCCTGTGTGTAAAGAAAAGAAAAAAAAACTAAAAAGTGAGGAGGAGAACTTAATTATAACTGTTCATAAACATAAAAGTTAATACTGAACATTTTTCGGTATTATGA
The DNA here is from genome assembly GCF_001515645.1 of Sinocyclocheilus grahami. Taxonomy (NCBI): domain Eukaryota; kingdom Metazoa; phylum Chordata; class Actinopteri; order Cypriniformes; family Cyprinidae; genus Sinocyclocheilus; species Sinocyclocheilus grahami. Next base: position 31,311 of record NW_015507468.1, on the reverse strand, counting down.
AAGCACATTAAATCCTTTAACAGATGTTCAACAGCAGAAGAATGTTTCTCTTGCATATAAACAAAGTAAAAAAAAAAAACCAAGAGTATTTTGTGACTGTTTGTTTTTTTTTTTGTGTTAAGCCGGGATTCCTGACGAAATCTCTTATGGTTTGGACAGAGCTACTAGCCCAAACAGGATGCTCAGCATTCTTGCACTGTTGGCATTCAATTTTAGTGGCGAGTTTACACCTTGCGATGTGGTTCCGGAAATGTCTCATTACTGCAGCGGTTTCTGTTGGAGACCATATTCGTTTTTGTTTTCTTCCTTCCCTTTCAGGAGAATTTTCGCGAATCACTACAAAAGAGGAAAACAGGTTCCTGAACCCTGGGGTGAACACCATGATGGCCAGATCTCTCTCTTCTCCCAACCAGCCACACTCTTACCAACCCTTGGGACATACCTGATATATGAGGACAAATGATCAGACTTAGCACACAGTACACCAGCACTGTGCATGTATTTATAATATATTTGTATAGTAATGTAAATATGCAACCTTACCTTTTATAGTGTGCATTCAAGGACCTACTATTTGTGTGACATAAGGGATAATGTACATCCAGCCGGTTATTGCAGAATAAACCCTGACTGGGTGATCATCTTTAAGCGAAGACACAACATTCAAACAAGACATGAGGACATATAACAGTATGCACAGTCTGTGAACAAGGAGCAAAGTTTAATTAGTTCTTGTTTACAGCAACATTACAGTAGTTGCCATTATAATATTACATCATAAGACACACTAACATTTTGTGTATAAAGAAACGTCCTGTGTGTAAAGAAAAGAAAAAAAAACTAAAAAGTGAGGAGGAGAACTTAATTATAACTGTTCATAAACATAAAAGTTAATACTGAACATTTTTCGGTATTATGAAAGCACATTAAATCCTTTAACAGATGTTCAACAGAAGAATGTTTCTCTTGCATATAAACAAAGTAAAAAAAAAAAACCAAGAGTATTTTGTGACTGTTTTTTTTTTTTTTTGTGTTAAGCCGGGATTCCTGACGAAATCTCTTATGGTTTGGACAGCCCAAACATAAGATGCTCAGCTAAACACAGCTACTAGCCCAAACAGGATGCTCAGCATTCTTGCACTGTTGGCATTCAACTTTAGTGGCGAGTTTACACCTTGCGATGTGGTTCCGGAAATGTCTCATTACTGCAGCGGTTTCTGTTGGAGACCATATTCGTTTTTGTTTTCTTCCTTCCCTTTCAGGAGAATTTTCGCGAATCACTACAAAAGAGGAAAACAGGTTCCTGAACCCTGGGGTGAACACCATGATGGCCAGATCTCTCTCTTCTCCCAACCAGCCACACTCTTACCAACCCTTGTCTTTAGTCGAGCCTTGTACAGATTACTAATCCTTTGAGTAAAAAATTATGGGCTGCTGTTTTTGTTAAACATGTTTTTGTCTGTTTGTTTTAGTAAGGGGAGCAATTTATTCATTATGTTCGGTTGTGTTGTTACCATCCTTGTAAGATTGTATTTTAAATGTTAGCCCATCCTGATGTTACATTCAACTAAAATATCAATTTGTAAATAAAACAATGAAATTAAAGATCTGACTTGTGTGTTATGGTTGCTTAGTTCCTGATATAGATTAGTAGTTAAAAACCTTTTATGCTTGTCATACCTTGAAATGAGCCTCCAAAGGCAGAGTCAACATCTGTGAATGAAAAAACAAAATATTACAAACAGTAGTATTGCTTGGTGTGACGAGAGGGGCGGGGCCGAGAGCCGTGGGAACGGAGCGAGGCCGGTGGAGTAATTACGAATGCGCAACACCTGCCCCTCTCGTCACACTTGGTTTGCATTAATTGAATCAAACCTCAATGGAGATGCTGGCTGAGTGAGGTAGATGCTCATACCATCTGAGGTGCCTGGAGGTTTCTTAACTAGCCTTCTTCATTCCTGTGGTATGAATAGTATTGTTCAGTATAAAGGTTCTGATGGCACATGCTCAAACATTTCTTAAATAGTTTTACACCTTTAAGGTGAAACTGTAAATCTCGGTTAAAAACGGTTAAAATGATTGATCTACACGACTCCCTAGTACAGTGTTTTTTCTGTATATGCTTCTGTGCTTTTACCATGTTGTTCATGCTCTTCCCTCCTGCTCCACTCTTTGTCTTTCCTACCACAATCTTTGTTTAAAAAAATAAACAGAAAAAAACTTGTTAATCCTAAATTCAAAATCTTGTGTCATTTACACAATATAATACAAAAGCCATCTAAACTGCATTTTAAACATTTTCGCACTCAGTTTAGTTTCAAAATGTGTTAGTGTTAGAAAACACTCTCTGTCTTTTACCATGCTCAACTTAGCTGGTCTAGATTTCCTCAGGGCCTGAGATTCTCCGGCTGTGTTCGCCGCCGTAGTGCACGCAACGTTAGCGGATGCTCAACTCCCTCCTGATACCTGTCTGCTACAATACGCGGACGACATCCTCGTTACTGGTGCCTCTGCGGACCAGTGTGCTGCTGCCTCCAGCATCGTCTGCAACATCCTGGCGGAAGCTGGGTTCAAGGCATCAAGAGAAAAGCTTCAGTGGGTTAACTCTCACGGAATGTGATTTGATTACTAACAATAGGGACGAAATACCAACTTCAGAAGCTGCACGCAACTATACCCATCTTAAAGCTGTAGCTGACAAGATTCCGCCTTTTGACCATGATGCCAAGATTCTTCTGTTGCTTGGCAGAGATATCATTCGTGTGCATAAGGTACGAGATCAGTCCAATGGTCATCACAATGAACCCTTTGCTCAACGCTTGGATTTAGGATGGGTTATCATTGGCAACGTCTGTCTTAATGGTACCCATAAACCCGCTGTTTGTTCTTATAATACTAACCTTCTCTGGAACGGACATCCCAGTTACCTGACGCCATGTGAGAACAACATCTACATGAAAGTACGACTGTCAGGTGAGCAAAACAAGTCTCCTGTTAGGCCAACATGCACAGATGTGGGCAAATTGATTTTCAGTCAGACGGAGAAGGATTATAAGCTTGCAGCTTCATTTGAGGATGAACTCTTTTTACAGATCATGAACCAGGAATTCTGTAAAGATGATGCAAACAGTTGGGTAGCTCCTTTACCGTTTCGCACACCAAGACAACGCTTACCCAACAACAGACATCATGCTTTGAATCGACCTATGCCGCTCAGTCGTACTCTGAAAAAGAACACAGTGATGAAGGATCATTTCATAGATTTCATGGAAAAGATGTTTGAAAACAATCATGCTGAAGTAGCACCTCCTATTGACAGAGATAAGGAATGTTGGTACTTGCCAAGTTTTGGAGTTTATCGCCCTCAAAAACCTGGTCAAATTAGAATTGTGTTTGATTCAAGTGCACGGTGTAATGGTGTGTCATTGAATGATGTTCTCCTTCGAGGTCCAGACCTCAATAATAGCTTGCTTGGGGTCCTCATGCGCTTCAGAACTGAGCCAGTTGCAGTGATGACAGACATCAAGCAGATGTTTCATAGTTTCCTTGTGAAAGAGGATCATCGTGACTACCTCTGTTTTTTGTGGTTTCGTAACCACCAACTTGACAGTGAGGTCATGGAGTATCGCATGAAAGTTCATGTATTTGGTAACTGCCCCTCACCTGCTGTGGCCATTTATGGTCTGAAGAGGACAGCTATGGAGGGGGAAAGTGAGTTTGGAACAGAAGTGAGGAAATTTGTAGAAAGACACTTATGTAGACGATGGCCTCAAATCATTCCCCATAGTAGAGGAAGCTATCAGTGTGCTGAAAGCAGCTCAAGAGATGTTGGCCCAATCCAATCTTAAATTGCATAAAATCACATCTAATAAACTAGAGGTTATGAAAGCCTTCCCTGCTGTTGATCTTGCCATGGGCTTACAGGACCTTGAAGTTGGTCAAGACCTTTCCTTTGTGCAACGGAGTCTAGGCCTCAAATGGGATCTTGTTGCAGATACACTCACTTTTCAAGTGGCTGATGCTGAGAAACCATATACCCGACGTGGTGTGTTATCTGCTATTAATAGCCTGTTTGACCCGCTTGGGTTTGCTGCTCCTGTGAGTGTTCAAGGTCGAAAAATTCTGAGAGATCTGACCAGTGATGTCTGCGATTGGGATGCACCGCTTCCTGAATACAAATTCCAGGAATGGCGGAAATGGTGTATTTCTCTACAAGATTTGAAAGAGGTGAAGATTACAAGAATGTACACAACAATTCCTTATTCACAAGCTCAGGGAAGAGAAGTTTGTATATTCTGTGATGCATCGACTCTAGCTATTGCCGCTGTTGGCTATTTAAAGGTTACAAATTCTCAAGGACAGACTGAGATTGGGTTTATCTATGGTAAAACAAAACTGGCTCCTAAACCTGATCTTACCATTCCCAGACTAGAGCTCTGTGCTGCTGTTCTCGCAGTAGAAATAGCAGAAGTAATTTCTGAAGAGCTGGACCTAGAACTGAAGAACATGAAATACTTCACTGATAGCAAGGTGGTTCTAGGTTATATATTCAATGAATCAAGACGTTTCTTTGTGTATGTCAATAACCGAGTGCAACGAATTAGACGTTCATCTCAGAAACATCAGTGGCACTATGTTCAGACTGATCTTAATCCAGCTGATTGTGGAACGAGAACCGTTTCAGCAAACCAGCTTACCACCTCTGCATGGCTGACTGGCCCAACATTTCTTTTGCATATGCAGATCTGCCAACCAGTTGTAGAGGCCTTTGAACTCCTTCATTCTGAATTGGATGCAGAATTGCGACCTGAGGTAATGGCATGTTTAACAAACCTTTCTCCATGCCTCGGAAGTGCACGGTTTGAAAGGTTTTCAAGCTGGACATCTGCTTCTAGAGCTGTAGCACGACTCTCACATATAGCTCATTCTTTCTCAAAAGTAGTTAAACAGGATTCCTGCCACGGCTGGCATATGTGCAAGGAACCTTTGAATGCAGTCCAATTGGATGACGCAAAGACTAAAATTCTTCTTGCTGTTCAAACCGAGATCTATTCAGAGGAAATGCTGTGCATCAAAAAGGGGAAACCTATTCAGAAACAAAGCGCCCTTGTCAAACTCTGTCCCTTTATTGACTCTCAAGGTCTATTTAGAGTTGGAGGACGGTTGTCAAAAGCACAACTTCCATCAAATGAAGCGCATCCAATTATAATTCCAGGTAGACACGGTTACTTCTCTGCTCATCAGACACTACCACGAAAGAGTTTGCCACCAAGGCCGCCATTTCACTGAAGGAGCTGTTAGGGCAGCTGGATTCTGGATTGTAGGTGGCAAGAGATGTATCAGTAGTCTAATACATGGCTGTGTAACATGTCGTAAGTTACGGGGTAGGTTGGAAGAACAGAGAATGGCAGACCTACCTGTTGATCGCTTGAGCACCGATCCTCCATTCACTTATGTAGGTCTAGATGTGTTTGGTCCATGGTCTGTCACTACAAGAAGAACACGAGGAGGACAGAATAATAGCAAGCGCTGGGCAGTCATTTTTACGTGTATGAGTACACGAGCCATTCACATTGAGGTTGTTGAATCACTGGATGCATCTTGCTTTATCAATGCCCTTAGACGATTCTTTGCAATCAGAGGACCTGTGAAACAACTGAGGTCTGATTGTGGGACAAACTTTATAGGGGCCAGTAAAGAACTACAGGTTGGATCTAAGCATGCCAACAAACCTGTGGAAAACTATCTCTCAGAGCAAGGTTGTACTTGGTTGTTCAATCCGCCACATTCCTCACACATGGGAGGTAGTTGGGAGAGAATGATTGGAGTATCTCGTCGTATTCTCGATGCAATGTTTCTCAAACTCGGATCTGCCAAACTTACACATGAAGTTTTAACAACATTTATGGCAGAAGTTACTGCAATAGTAAACTCAAGACCATTAAATGCTGTGTCTTCTGATCCAGAACAAGCTCTTATTCTTACTCCTGCTATGCTCCTTATGCAAAAGATTGGAGTACATACTGTACCTCCAGGGCAGTTTGACGATAGTGATCTCTATAGACGGCAGTGGCGTCAAGTCCAGCATTTGGCCAACGAATTCTGGAAAAGATGGAGAAGTGAGTATATCTGTGGTCTCCAGAAAAGACGAAAGTGGACAGAGGAAAAACCAAATGTGCAAGAGGGAGATGTTGTCTTGCTAAAGGACATTCAAGCCAAAAGACACGACTGGCCTATTGGCCTAATTACCAAAACTTTTCCTAGTGATGATGGGAAAGTAAGAAAGGTCGAAGTGAAAATTGTCAGAGAAGGTGGCTCTAAATTATTCCTGAGACCAATTTCTGAAATTATTCTCCTCGTGACTAAAGATGGTAAAGGACTCTGTGCTTAGTTTGTAGGATGGACATTACATATTTATTTTTTTTTCTGTAAGGTTTGACATCTTAAAGATGCCAGGTGGGGAGTATGCTGTTTTCAGCTCTAGTTTCACAGTTTAGCGACCCCTAGTGGTGACATGTCTATATTTAAGCAGAGCATGTGCTGTTCAGCCATTATGTTGTGAGGTGTTTGAGAGGGCACACAGACGATACCAATCTCCATCCACACTTCATTTATTCTTGGAAAAGGCACTGTCTGTAAGTGTTTTTAAATGAATGTTTTTTTGGGTGTTTATTTTAGGTTGTGTTGTTGTATTTGGAGATGTTAGATGAGTGTGTGTGTGTGTGTGTGTATATATGTAAGACTAGTACTCTTCAGTTTGTTGGATTCACCTAATCTAGGTATTTATTTTTAAGAATTTTTCAATAATGATGTATTTTAAAACTTGTGTGATCATTTGCATACTAAAGGAAATGTGAGATGTGTGCCCTGTAATGTTGTTTATGCTATTGCTATGTATGCTGTGCTATTTACAATTGAAAATGGATGTATTGGATGTTGCTTATGCTCATCTATGCTTCTATTGTTGTTTTTTGCAGTTTTACACCGCTTCCATTAAATTGCACTTGGATTCAGTTATTGTCTCAAGTCTTTGTTGGAGGAGTGTTAAGCTTGTTGCATAGTTATGTATGTGTACACATAGTGAGAGCAGTAAATTTAGGATATCAAGATTACACAATAATTTGGTTTTTGATGGTACAAAATCATTTAGATGATAATCTTTTAAATTTTCAGAACAAAATACTTACCCTTACATCTCACACCAATCCACTTAAAAGCGGAAAAGGGTCCACTGCAGCATTCACATTTATTCAAGCTTGATACTACTGAGGAGACTACGTCATGTTTACAATTCTGTTGGGGAAAAAAAAATCTAATTTATTAGAAGTGATTATATTAAAATAGTTTGATGTTAAGAGATTGTGTTTAAACCCTAACCCTTTTTAATAGTTTCACAATAACAATGTATAGATCACAAACGTATTGCACTGTAATGCATAGTATGACACCAGCAGTAAGTATAAGGACATACGACACACAAACCACGGTCCAATGAACTTCTGCCCATCCCCCACAATACACAACATGGCACCAGCAGTAAGTATGGGGACATACGACACACAAACCACGGTCCAATGAACTTCTGCCCATCCCCCACAATACACAACATGGCACCAGCAGTAAGTATGGGGACATACGACACACATGCTAGCTCAGAATTAACCATAATATGTACCGCTGTATAAGCAAATGTAAATAAAACATTTTATATCACTATCCATATATTCTAAAAGTCTGATTGTAATTAAAAATCATTATGTATTTGCCAATGAAAGATGATACAGTGCCCTCCATAAGTATTGGAACAGTAATGACAAAATTGCTTTGTCTGCTGTGGAGTCAAGACATCTGCAAATATGATTAAAAGATGAATATGAGACAAAACTACAGAATATCACATTTTTATTATTGGGTGATTCAATACATAGATGCTTTACCAACTAAGAAGATCAGCACTTTTAGAGTTTCAACCCCTAATCTGATGTGAGCATATGCATTGGGACAGTTGACTCACAGGTCTTTCTAAGTGATCAGCTCTGTAATGTTGCATTAATTGTTCAGCTATTAAAAGCAGGGAATGTGTTGTATCAGTTATAGCCATTGTTTCTTCATTCTGAGTCTTGCATTTGATGACGTCACACACAAACCAGGATGAAGACGAGGGAGCTGACTTTGAGAGACAAGCAAGCAATTTGGATGCTAAAAGAAAATAGGAACTCATTTAGAGCTATATCAAAAACAATGGGCATGGAAAAATCAACAGTTTGGATTGTCCTGAAAAAGAAAGAAACCATCGGCGACTACAGCAACCAAAAACGACCTGGTCGGCTAAGAAAAACAACAGCCGTTGATAACAGACAAATCATAAAAACTGTGAAAAAGAACCCTAAAATAAGTGTCCGTAAAATCACCAACAATCTCCAGAAAGCTGGAGTGATGGTCTGACAATCTACTGTCCGCAGGAGACTTTGACATAGAATTACAGAGGCTACACAGCAAGATGCAAACCTCTGATCATCAGCAATCATAGAAAGGCAAGATTAGAGTTCGCAAAAAAAGCTCAAAGGTGAGCCAGTAGAGTTTTGGAACAGTTTTATGGACAGTTGAGACAAAGATTATCTATTATCTAAGTGATGGGAAAGCAAAAGTGTGGAGAAAAAAAAAGGAACTGCAAATTATCCTAAGCATACAACCTAGGGCTGGACGATATGGCCAAAATTTATATCACGATATATTTCTTAATTTCGGTCGATACGATATAATTCCGATATCGATATGAACACTTAAAAAAGCCTAAATCGGAAAGGTGTTTAAAAATCATATCATCGTTATTGAAAAAAATTATATCGCGATACATATTGATATTGAATTATTGTCCAGCCCTAATACAACCTCATCTGTAAAACATGGTGGAGATGGTGTCATGGGGTGGGCATGCATGGCTGCCTCTGGAACAGGCTTTCTCAACTTTATTAATGACTTAACAAATAATGGTGATAGCAGAATGAATGCAGAAGTGTACAAAAACATCTTGGCTACCAATGTTCAAGAAAATGCCACAAGACTCATTAGAAAGTGCTTCATATTGTAACAGGACAATGACCTCTTAGATTGGCCAAGTCAGTCTCCAGATTTAAATCCTATTGAACATGAATTTCGCCAGCTAAAGAGGAGACTAAAGGTGGAAACTCCCCAAAAATGCAAGGAAAAGCATTTCAACGGATGAAACCAAGAGTCTGGTGATGTCTATGGGTGGCAGACTCACTGCTGTGATTGCATGCAAGGGATTCGCAACTAAATATTAGCTTTTAAACTTTAACATTTGCTTTAAGTTAATAAGTTAAGTAAAATACTTATGCTTACATCAGATTAGGGAATGAAACTCTAAAAGTGCTGTCATTTTTATTTGGTAAAACATAAATGTGTTGAAACGGCAAATACAGGTGCATCTCAATAAATGAGAATGTTGTGGAAAAGTTAATTTCAGTAATTCAACTCAAATTGTGAAACTCGTGTATTAAATAAATTCAATGCACACAGACTGAAGTAGTTTAAGTCTTTGGTTCTTTTAATTGTTTTGGCTCATATTGAACAAAAACCCACTAAATCGCTATCTCAACAAATTAGAATATGGTGACATGCTAATCAGCTAATCAACTCAAAACACCTACAAAAGATGCACAACCAACCGAGAGAACTGCCTTGTGAGGATTGTCAAGCAAAATCGATTCAAGAATTTGAGTGAACTTCACAAGGAATGGACTGAGGCTGGGGTCAAGGCATCAAGAGCCACCACACACACAGTGTCAAGGAATTTGGCTACAGTTGTCGTATTCCTCTTGTTAAGCCACTCCTGAACCACAGATTAAAAGAACCAAAGACTTAAACTGCTTCAGTCTGTGTGCACTGAATTTATTTAATACACGAGTTTCACAATTTGAGTTGAATTACTGAAATAAATGAACTTTTCCATGACATTCTAATTTATTGAGATGCACCTGTAATAAAATGTGACGTTCTGTAGTTTTGTCTCATATTCATCTTTTAATCATATTGTCTTGACTCCACAGCAGAAAAAGCAATTTTGTCATTACTGTTGCGATACTTATGGAGGGCACTGTATATGAAATAAACACTTATTAAATGCTAATTTACTTGTTGAGCATTGTCATAACGTGTCAGCTGAGGATCAGACGTTGTTGATATCTGAAAAGTTTGATTCTTGAACATTAATTTTGGACACCAAGGCAGTACATGGTGATGCCTTGAGTTTGCAATACAACTATCTAATGCAAAAATTACAGATAATACAAGTGAATTCATAGATTAACATTCTGGGCATGTGTGAATTCATTGTAGCACACACAGTGCGTGTAATGTTCAGGTACTGATTCTGCATCATCTTATCAAAGTTAATGGAAATTAACTAACTGTTAATTGTGATTAGAGCCAAATCACAAATCGCATGTGAAAACTACCTGTTGAGCATTACAAACACAGACTTCACAGACAGTTACCTTCTCTGTTCCGTCCCCTGCTGCACAGCTGACCACAGCAATTGCCTGTTGTTCTGTCTCAGAACACACCTGTGAAATATGAAAGATATTTGTAAACATAGGTTGGCAAGAGATCATCTACACTGATGTAAAATAAAATTGTGAGGACAGTTTAAGGAACTAATACAATTTATAAAGATTCTACATCATCTTATCAAAGTTAAGGGAAATTAACTACCTGTTGAGCATTACAAACACAGACTTCAGACACTTACCTTCTCTGTTCCATCCCCTGCTGCATGGCTGACCACAGCAATCGCCCGTTGTTCTGTCTCAGAACACACCTGTGTGAATTCAAAATGAAGTACTAACACATCTCCGCTAACTTCTCCACATGATTGAAAAACTATTTGAACAGTAAACGGTGTTCAAATGAGTATTAAAAAGGTTATAACTTTTGAGGTACAAAATGCACTTTCTGCAACATGCTTAATATTGCTCAGAAATTATTTAGAGCCAAATCACAAATCAGATGTGAAAATTTAGTTCCATCTGTAAATACCTTGCTTCTCCATGGCCAGTCAGAATCCCCATAGTTATATGTAATCTCTTCCCCAGGACTTATGTCCTTTATTGCAAATAAGCACAGATGGGGCTTTCCATCCACTCTGATTGTTTTCATTTTGCTGTTGGGGTTCACATGATCATCATTGACGAGTCTCCCTAAAGAGCCGTCTTCTCTGGCAGCATCAACCCCGAAAGAGCAAGAAAACAACGCTAACTCCAAGGTGTAATATTGACTGAATCACACAATAGGAAAGTCTCACTGAAAAATTTAAAAACGTTTCTGGATGGACTCATCCTACTTTACCACTACTGCATCAGAAAATAAAAATGTGTATCTCTGGGTGACCTACAACTTTGTAAATTTGAAAGAGATTGTAAATTAAGTACAGCAATATACATACCACAACTGTTTTCCATTCAAATGAAATTCAAACAAAAAAAACCTTCAATCGCAGTGTGGTATACTCTGTGCCTTCTTTCATATTCTTGTTTAGTTATGACTTCCCCTCGATATTCAATGAGAAAATCTCCCTTTTGGAAGTGGCGACAGCTGAACACTCCTCGACCTAACAAAGAGCACATCAGTCAGGAAAAAGGGTAAAGTTAAAGCAATACTTAAACATACACTCTTAAAAATAAAGGTGCTTCGTGATGCCATAGAAGAACCTTTCTGTCTAAATGGTTCCATAAAGAACCTTCAACATCAGAAGAACCTTTCTGTTTCACAAAAGGTTCTTTGTGGCAAAAGAAGGTTCTTCAGATTATAAAAAGGTAAGAAAGAGATGGTTCTTTAAAGAACCTTTGACTGAATGGTTCTTTGTGGAACCAAAAATGGTTCTTCTATGGCATCGCTTGAAGAACCTTTTGAAGCACCTTTATTTTTAAGAGTGTAGATACTCACTTGTGTTACTCACCTTTAAATTCATTTATGCATTTTATTTCAAATCCATCCTTATCTTTGAACATGGATGAAAAATATGCAGCTTCATCTTTCGGTTTTTGTTTGGCCCTCCGGAACCTTGTTGCTGCCATTTCCTGCAAAAGCCAGATTATGTTTTTTTGTCACTTTATGGCATTATTATGTAATTATTATATGATTAAATATTATAATATCATTATATTATGTGACATCACTGACCTAATCAACTATGAGTTTATACTTTTATTTGTTGTAGAGGGCTTAAATATTAACAATAGGGATTATTCTGTACTATTTGCTTGTCAATTGTACTAGTGAAACAGGAAAAACATCTTAGACCTTAAATTTGTGTTTAGTATTTTTAACAATCTTAAACATGTTGCTTTTCTCCTTCTCAACTACATTGTTACTGTCACTATAGCGAAACATTATGATATGACTATCAGACTTGTATATAGGTGAAACCTCTTCAGACACCTACAGCAACAGCAGGTCAGACTGATAGGACAACACTGATTACCATTACGGTACCATTACAGTTATGCAGGAATGACCTTAACAAAGAACTGTTAGCAATTAAAAGCACCTGATTTGGGATGTGCTCAGCCACAGGCACACGAAATAACTAGTTTACAACTGAACAGCAAAAGCTGTGCGCCCTGAAAAACATTAAGTTCACCACTCCCATATGAAAAATACTGTAGTATACTTTTGTTTTTACTATAGTAAACTGTAGTAATATTCCTAGATACAATAGTGTTTCTGAACCTTACCATAGTAAAATGGTTTGCCAATATGGTTTATCAATTCACGAATACTATCGAATACCGTAGTATGCATTAACAAAGTGTAGTAATGATTACAACATACAACTACAATTTACTACATCAAATACTAAAGTATACTACAGTATTTTTCCATGAGGCCTTTCATACACTAACCTCATTACCACATCCCAAAACATACTTAATACAAGCCGTTTAGTTATTGCTATCTGTATTTGTCTGACTAGAAGGTAAAGCATGAATTATTGCTGATAAATAATGAAAAAAAACATCTTCAATTATAAATTGTTAATTCCTTATGATTTGTGAGGAAATGCTAGATAAAAGCTGACAAATGTGACCAAAGCTAGCCTGATTAACTGCAGAGGCTAACTTTATAACTAATATAATATAAAATAAAAACTTGGCTAAAACAGTTTCTCGACTTCTTTGAGTTTTATCATCAGTCTTACCTGGAGCGTCTTCATCATGATGATCACAGGTGCTCATCTCAGCAGGAAGTGACTCGGTCGGGATGAGGGGGCGGGGGGCTCATCAAAAGCGTGCTGTTATAAGTCATTTATATTTTATTTATTTATTTATTTTAGTGTCTTGTTATTGTCATTAGTATATCTTTTCACGCAATGTTAATTTTAATTTTAAAAGTTTGCACAGAATGGTAAAATAGATCATTCATCCGGCACATAAGTTTAATTGTTTTGAAAGTGATGCCAACGATATTGTTTCTCTATACTTTTATTTTTATAGTTGTGGTGTGGACTTTTTTATTCCTTTATATTTAGAACGCTTTTACAAATAAAGTTTTATGGTTATCGTCCTTGGTGTTGATACGCTATAACACAGTGGTTTGACAAAGCCCGAAATTATGAGGACATCTGGCCTCTCAGCCAATCAAAACCTGAGATTCCATACACACGTATGAATATTAATGAGGATGTGCATTACCGAGACCCACCTACAGGGGCGCAGTCGCGATACACACGCTTAACACAAAGTCCGGTAATTGTTAACTATAAGGGCATTTGGAGAAAATTCGAATTAGAGCTCCCTCTACCTATAGAAGTAGTTCTACATTGTCTGAATTATGAGGACATTGGCCCTGTCCTCATAATACAAAATGTTCTCGTAGTGTTGCGTATATTCATATAAAATGTCCTTGTAAATCACAAAAACCAACACACACACACACACACACGTTTACTTAGCTATCTAAATGGGGACATTACATAGACTTCTGTTGTTTTTATATACCGATAGTTATACACTTTTTAACCTAAACCCACCCCTACCCCTCACAGAAAACTTTCTGCATTTTTACAATTTCAAAAGTAAAAAAAAAAACTTTGCTTACTTTATTAACAGTTTTACAAATGAGGACATCCACAAATTGAGGTTTTTACTGATTTTGTCAGGCTTTGCTCACTTTTGGGTACACATTTGTCCCCAAAATATGGTTAAGTAGGCACACACACACACACACACACACACACACACGCACACACACACACACATGATTCCACCCAATCAGCTTATCTTTGTAAAATGGAACAGCCAATAACTGAATGTGCACTCTTAACTTCAGCCAATCAAGCATTATGATATTGTGATAATTAAGCACTATTTAATGATAGAACTAGTGATTAGAACTAAAACTTGGTAACCATGAATGAATGCATATTTTTCATTTTAACTGAACTTAGGACTGGTGGTGGTGTTTAAGATATTGTTTGCTGAAATCAAAACGGGGGCAGTAATATCTGAGCGTCAACCAACAAGTGCTGTTCGCGCATTAGCTCCGCCCACTGCCGAGAAACCGGCATATCTTCTGCTTGTTCTTAAAAGCTGAATAATTCTAAATGAACTCTTTTATTTTGACATATGGTTTACATGTAGCGCGTCGATTCAGCGTGGTATGCAAGACTCTCGCTCTCTCTCTTTGCATGTGTGAGAAACACAGCGCTATCAGTAAAGCGACGGCGAGTCGTGCGCCTTCACACAAGTTTACGGTAAGCCAAATACAGGTGCGCTGCGTGCTACACACTGCGCATCCATTGAGTACATGACATGATCCATTGAGCGCATCCAAATAGTACAGATCGCTTGACGGAGAGCGAAACTCTCAAGCACTCAGTCAGCGTGTTTATCGAGTGAAAATCTGTGTTGAACGCCTCTCACACACATACTGGCGTGTAAAATCTAAGAATTTATTAGCCAATGGCTAATGTTAGACATTATTTAGTTGCCCAGAGTAAGATTTAGTCGCATATGCAAGTGATTTACTCGCAATGTAAAGGGTTGCAATTAAATCCTAATGTAATCATGACAAACTATATATCATTAGAAAGGTCTAAGACTCCTAAATAGATTTTTTTTGTTACAAATTATATAGGAACAGTAATGGATTAATTTATGACAAGAGTACACCAAGAGTCTATGACAATCTACAACATAACAGGAGTTTTGACCTTTGTCACAAAAAGTCTTTAATTTGTTGCCTTTTTCCCTATCACGTTTTAGTAATCATCATAAGTTATATACTATTTGAAAGCTTAAAATCTCAAAATGCATGCTATGAAAACCATTTTGAAATCGGACATTGCGTTACCATAGAAATGGCACTTCAAAATCTTGTAGCGGTCTCCTCCCCCTTAGAGGGGGTGTCATATTACAAAATGTATTGCGGTCTTTTAAGATCAAAACTTTTTATAAACTTGACAAAATACATATTGTTGGAAAGGCGTGAGTCTCAAGATTCCATATTTGGTGGTTATTTTGTAATATACATAATATTGGGAGAGAAATTGATAGATTTGCAACAGAAATGCATCAAATAAAAATCAATGGAGTTTGGGTGGCACCCGGCGGCTTTTTTTTTTGTATAACACCTAAACAAAATTGCATATGAACCTAATTTTTTTTTATTAAACTTAATATTCTAGTTTTCATGAATTAAAATGTATTATGTAAAAACGGTTGAACCCCTGATGTCACATGGATTATTTTACCGATCAACGTTGATCGTGCTACTTACATTGCTGTCTATGGGAGAGTCAGAGAGCTCACTGAATGCATCAAAAATATCTTAATTTGTGTTCTGAAGATGAACGGAGATCTTACGGGTTTGGAACGACATGAGGGTGAGTAATTAATGACAAAATTTTAATTTTGGGGTGGAGTAGCCCTTTAAGTAAGACTAAATACTGGAGTCAGGATTTGAACCTGCCATTGGAAGAGGTTGAGGAAAGAAAGTGGGAAGAGCTTGTTTAGCACGTCACTCAAATGTTGCCATTGCTATCAGTTATGCTTATCAAACCAGACCTATAATAGTGTTTGTATCTTAAATAAAATCAGTCATATCACAAGATATTAACAGACTGTGAAACAGGCAACTTTTTTCAACACCTTCTCTTTAGTAGTGTACAGTGGCTTTGCATTAGTCAGGGACCAGTTGCATAAATGTAGCCTATATGTTAAGATTTTATTTTAGAGTCAATGTTAATGTCTTAAAGGGGTCCTATTATGCCTTTTCACTTTTTAAATTTTAGTCAGTGTGTAGTGTGTATGTTTGGGCATAAAAAAGATCTAGAAAGTTACAAATCTCAAAGTCCACTCCAAAGGGAGATATTTTGTTTTTTAAAAATCCATTTTCAAGAACTACAGCAAACGGCTCGTTTGGACTACAGCGTTTGGTTTCCGGGCTTTGTGATATCACAAAGCGGATCATTAGAATATCATTACAAAGAATTCCCACCTACAGAAATCGAATGGTTGGGGGGTGGGGAGGGGCGAGGTCGTGTTTAGAATGCTTGATTGAGTGAGCACATCAGACGAGACGACGAAGAAGAGCAGCTGCTGTGCTGTAGCCTCACATTTTTGGCACGTCTAGAACCGCGGTTCTCATTTCCAGTCCTCGCGTACCCCCGCTCTGCACATTTTGTGTGTTTCTCTTATTGCTTCATACGTTTGCTATATTTGACTGTAAGTACCCTGCAAAGTGGACATTACCGGATATTCCTCTATGATTCCAGTTCGAAGGGAGCGTATATGTTCCATAAAAAGGGCATTTAAGTGTGCGAGACGTGAATTTAAATAGTATTTATTTACAGAGGTATATTATGTCCCACTTCACGCTTCTCTAGTAAGTTTCGTTTGTGTGTGAAGACGCTGCAGACAGCGGCGGAGCAGCGCAAATCTGTAAATGAATATTCCGAAGTGAAGTAAACTTCAACAGATTTCTCCTGCTCAGGGAGTAGGGAGCAATGTACACTGTGTAGGGACCATGTCAGTCGGAACACAGTTCATGCACGGAGCTCACTTCTAACGAGATGATCTGAATCAGGTGTGATAACAAAGAGACGTGCAAAACATGCGTGGGGGTACGCGAGGACTGGGATTGGGCGCCGCGGACAGACGCCAAACGGCGCGGCCGGTGTGCCTACACTCATAGAAAATAATGTATTTGAATTTTAAAGACGTGGCGCGACTCTGCACTTCTCGTCCGGTGTGCGACCGCCTGGAACACTGTTTTTTTCACCTCCGTGCCCGAACGTCTTTGTTTTTGTTGAAAGACAGAGCAAGAGGCGGGGCAGTACTGAAACACCGTCTAAGCTGTTCGCCAATCACAACGCACTGGGACAGCTAACCAATCACAACACATTTTGTTTTTCGGAAGGCGGACCTTCATCAAAGCCGGAACTAATCAAGCTGTTTGTGCCAGCCTGGGGAGAAAGGTATTTTAATAATGTAAATTATGTGAAAAATAATGTGTTTTTCGAACCACCAAGCATGAGAGCATGTTCTAGTACACCCCCAAAACAAAATCAAGACTTTGTAAAAGAGCATAATAGGACCCCTTTAAGAACTTGTCTTGTCTTTGGATAAAAGCGTCTGCTAAATGACTAAATGTAAATGTCTTATCAGCTAGCCGTTACAGTAGCAAATAAGTAATCAGTCTTACTTTTCAAGTTCAAATAGACCAATATACATTTTTATGCAACCAATTAAAGTTATGACTATTCTTAAAGGTGCAGTATGTAAATTTTAGAGGCATCTAGTGGTGTGGTTGCGAATTGCAATAAATGCTCACCCCTCCCTTTCGAAGCACATAGAGAAGATATGGTGGCCGACACATGACAAAGATGTCGTTGTCTGAGACTGCAGAGAGTAACCAGTCAAGCAATGTTTCATTACAAAGGTAAATTAAGAAATTATATTTACTTAATTATTAAGTAAACTGATATGTTATTGCGAATATTACTTGTTCATCATTGTGTTAGTGTTTTATTCGCTGACTTTAGCTAGCTTTTTTGCATGCTAGTTAGAACAAGGTAAGAGTAGTGAAGCAGCTAGCTAATGGTAAATAGCTACACTGTTCAATGCATTTAGTCTGACAGCGAGTGCTTAGCAGGCGTTTTTCTCCCCGTTTGCAAAGTCAGGAACAACCAAACAACCAGAGTATGTACCGCAGGTATAACCTCTGCTTCTAATAAACCAGACAACTACTACTACTACTACTTCGTCTTCTTCTTTGTGCATATTCAACGTAGTGACAATGCAAGCTGCCTCTAAAAACACCAATGAATAAGAAGAACATAATGGCGAAACATGCTCTGTAGAGCAGTTTGTCCATTTAGGGCTACTGTAGAAACATGGCGTTGCAAAATGGCGACTTCCATGTAAGGGGACCTGCATTTTCTGTAGATAGAAATTGCTTATTCTAAGGTAATAAAAACAACGATTCTTATTTAAGGTCTTTATACAGCACTGAAAACATATTTATGTATATTATATTGCATTTCTGTAAATATATCTGCCTAAATATTACACACTGGACCTTTAAAGGAAAAAATAGATGACTGTTAGAAAACACTCTCTGTCTTTTTATTGGTTCCAGATGTTTTAACCCTCCTTTTCTTCCTTCTCTCACTCGCCCTCCCTGTACAGCGCACTGTTGTTTCTCTCTGAATCCCCCCTCCTCTATCTGTTCTCTCTCTCTTGTATTATGTTTTAATATCTCTTACTCATATTCGAGGTACGCATGCGCACATGTATGCATTAGCTTTTCTGGGTTCAAATGTTCAAATGAGGACGATAGCTAGGACTCCAAGGTAAAGGGGTTAGTGATGAACTATGAAGATAGTTCAGCATCCTTTGCCAAGTCTATTCCTAATATGTCCATATCTTCCTGTACATGTGGCCATTTTATACAACACATATTCTTGGCCAACATCCTATATGTATGTCATCTATATCCTCATTGGTTAAAGGGTTGAAACTCCCCTCAACATATGCCTATATAATATCTTTGTATCTATGAATAAAGTTGAAGTATTGAGAATACCATTGAATGTGTGTTTTCTTGCTTCCCGGCCGTTATACACTTTGAGGGACTGAGAATTTTCCAGGTGGCAAAGAGAATCTAAAAAGGGACCGATTGTTATTTACTAACAAATGGGGGCTCGTCCTTCCGGGAATTTCTTAAAAAGACAGGTAAGAAACTGTTTTATTTTTCTTCCTGTCTGTAAGAGAAATTGAATTTATTCTCGTTTGCAATTTGATTGTGTCATATTTGGCGTCAATCTGTTTTCCTCACATTTTAGATGTGGGAAGAAGAGTGAG
>NW_015507468.1:10770-11693 GCF_001515645.1 Sinocyclocheilus grahami | reverse complement strand
GAAAGTCTGTTATTATTGTGGCATTGCGGGACACTTCGCTAACGCTTGCAGGAAAAAGCAGTGGGAATTTCTGCTGTCCCTGTACGTTGTGAAATGACACCAACTTTATCGGTAACTTCTAAAGACAATCCTTCTTTGTTTAAGATGCACGCATTTGCAATAATACCTGATGCTCCATTTTGCCTTTTGGGTAGAGATTTGCTGCATAAATTGGGTGCTCATATTACATTTCAGAATAATTCTCTGCAACTCATGTTTCCTTCTGTCTATTCTCTGACTGTTGAGACAGGAAGTGCGACCACTGAGGCTGAGGCTGCAACTGCAGCCTTACCGGAAAAAGGGGATGTCAACCCTCGCTTGTGGGCGGAGCATAAGGATGATGCGGGCCTCATAGATGTCCGCCCTTATGCGGCTACTCTGACCAGACACACACCAGTTTATTGTAAACAATACCCTCTCTCCAAAGAAAAAATCGATGGGATTCGGCCTATTATAGAAAATTTGCTGGCACAAGGCATTCTGATCAAGACTCACTCACCCTACAATACACCGATCAATCCAATAAGAAAAGCGAATGGTTCCTGGCGATTGACACAGGATCTTAGAAAGATTAATGACATAATTAAACCATTGGCTCCTATTGTACCTGATGTGCACACAATACTGAATTCTATTCCTAGTTCACATGCCTATTTCACGGTTATTGATCTATGCTCTGCATTCTTTTCCATTTCTGTAGATCCTGTCTCGCAGCCGCTGTTCGCCTTCACCTTTGACCATACTCAACTTAGCTGGTCTAGATTGCCTCAGGGCCTGAGAGATTCGCCGGCTGTGTTCGCCGCCGTAGTGCACGCGACGTTAGCGGATGCTCAGGTATGCTCCTGATACCTGTCTGCTACAATACGCGGACGACATCCTCGTTA
>NW_015507468.1:0-9357 GCF_001515645.1 Sinocyclocheilus grahami | reverse complement strand
ATGCAGACACTATCATGGTGTCTCACATGTGTCAAAAGAGAAAGTTATTCAAAATTTGAATCAATCGTATTGTATAGCAAATGTAGGAAAAAATACCTTGTTGTTATTGGATGCTTGTTTGATCTATGCTAAAACCAATCGACATAAAGCTAGTAAACATGATTCTCTTACACCCCCGGAACTGCCATTTCAGCATTTACAAATAGACTTTACACACATGCCTCCTTGTGGAAATCACAAATATATGCTTGTGATAGTGGACCGTTGCTCCAAATGGTTTGAGGCTTTCCCGTGTGGAAGAGAAAATGCACAGACTGTAGTGAAGGTACTTGCTAAGGAGATTATACCTCGTTTTGGTATACCAACGGTTATAGAAAGTGATAATGGTACACCGTTTGCCTCCAAGGTTACCCAGTTGCTAGCTACAGAGCTAGATATTAACTGGCATCTGAGCATACCCTACCATCCCCAGTCGTGTTCTGTAGCGGAACGTTTTAATCAAACGATAAAAGATCGAATTACGAAAGCATGCATGGAGACAGGCCGAAATTGGGTCGACGTACTACCTGCAGTGTTGGCAGAAATAAGAATGTCCCCCTCATCGCCAACAAAGATGTCTCCATTTGAAATACTAATGGGCAGACCGTTCCCCACCCCGTGGGTTAAGGGTCGTGCTGGTAATCTCTCCACAGGTGACACGGAGGTGATCATCGCGGATTATGTGGATTCCCTGGTTTATCTTTTTATAATATCAGTAGTATTTATTTGTGATTTGAATTTTGTGAACGGGAGTTTCTTTCTCTTTTGCTGTGTTAAGCCGCAGGCTTCGGATGCTTTCACTTTCGAATTCGCAATCTTGTTGTCACTGTTTTGCTTACATGCATCTACACACCTTTCATTTTTTAGGACTAAAACAAAAGATGGATTCATTGTTATTCTTAATTAAAAAGCACAACAACAACACTAAGTCAGTAAGATACAATGAAAAAACTAGCCGACAAAACATTAACAAAAACTAACAAGATTAGGCATGGCACACACCACATGCTGTATTAAATACCATATTCTATAGTGGTGTAGAAAAAAATAAATAAACAGCGCTGTGTTGGATTGGTATTGTCCGAATCATAGAATTTGGAATACTCTATGTAATCTTACACTGCAAAATAATAACTCAAAAAGATTAAAAGATAACATAATTATTTACTGAACCCTTAAATTAATCAATTATATAATAAAAACTGACAATCGTGATAATCATCATAATCGCCAAAGCCCTAAAACAGACAATGAATCGCAATAGCCGTGACTATTTTTAGACAATTAATCGTCAGCCAAATGTCATAATCGTGACAGCCCTAACTGTAACATAGCCTATTGATCTATCTGGTGGGACACAAGCTGGCATACATTTGCTGCACGTCTCATAAAATGTTCAAAATGTCAATATCTGGGAGTAAGAAAAGAGCAGACATATGGATAAACTCTGATGTTGCGACAGCCGTGATCAAAATGGGTATTTGGCCTTTGGATTTAATGATTCACTTTAAATAAAGATTGTATATGTTACATGTTGCCAGTAGGTGGCGAACAGTGACTGTTAAATGCTGTCTGAATCATTCATTCAAGAGATTCAAAAACTGGACGAAACAAGTCTTCATTTATTTATTTCAAATGATTTTTTACATAATGAATTCATTTAAATTAATACATATTTTAAATAGACTAATTTATAACATTTTAGACATTTATAAATAGACGCGTTTCTGACTAAATGTTTTAATGTTACGAAAGTAAATTACATATTTTGTGTGTTCGTTGTCCAATGTTTTGTTTTCAGAATCATGGGAGAATCATAACTTATTTTAATTAAGTATTAAGTTTAATCTTGTCGCATTTTTGCGACTTTGGCACTTAGAGGGTTAATACACTTTAAAATATAATTAATTCCTGTGGTGGCAAAGCCATTTTCAGAATCATTAATCTAGTCTTCAGTGTCACATGATCCTTCGGAAATAATTCTCTCACCGGAGAAGAGGCGAACCAGACAGCGCTCTGGAAAAGACCAGAGTTCCTCTGTTGCTGCGTGGGAGAGCTACAGTTGTTCTTTAATTGTAATACAACTATTCTTGTAATATATTCAGTGCTTCTGTCCAATTACCGTAGAAAACTGAAAATCCCTGTCTAAATGACAGGATTCACTGTCTGGTGGCTGTTCTTCCAGCTAAATCTACATCTCAAATGGAACAGAATGTCATCGGCCATCTGAGAAAAGTTTGGAAAAAGTAAAAGACTAAGTCATGTACCTGTAGAACACATCTATACTGGAGTGAATGGATTATTCTGAATTGTACTTTTTTGCTTTCATTCTATTGAAAAATTCCTGAAAATAACATGAGGTGTGAAAAAGATTTCAATTTTTTGGATAACTAAATGTATTGAACCATAGAAAATAAAAGGAATGTATTGTAGAAATAATACTAAGGTGCCTTTTGTCATTGTCATGGGACACATGACAGACAAGACAAGTCTGAAAGTCAGTTCACAAGTTTATGGACTGTCAAGTACTGAGAGCAGAACACACCACTTTTGTTAACAATACAAAGCCTCTAACACAAACAGTATATGGCTGTCACCTGCCTGAAACTATAATTTCACTGCAATAAAACAAAAAGAGCTCCTAATAATGGATGCCCATTTTCTTTTCTTTAGTAAACTGTTATACTCATAATGCTCATAACAATATTTTACCTTACCCTAAGCCTACAGCTCACACAAAACTACAGGCATTTTTAGATTTTCAGAACACTTTATTTTGTATGATCTGTAAGCTTGTTTCCTCATGGGGAACTAACAAATGTCCCCACAAGGTAAACATTTACTGGAATTACTGGGGTCCCTATAATGTAGTGAATATCAGTACACACACACACACACATGCACACTGTTTGATGTATAAATATTTTATACCAGTCCAGTTTAATATGGAAACATAACATGCTCCACATGACTACATGCTAACTTGTCACAATGGGAACCTGCTGATTATTAAAAGTATTTAAAAAGACTACACTTTTGTTTAAAATGTGACATTATTTGAAATCATTTTAAATATTGCTTTTTAGACCGCATTTACACTTTAGATTTATTACATACCCTGGTCTCACATACCCTGTGAATGCTTACATATTTTCCAGTGTGGGCATATAGATTGTTTTTGTTGTTCTTTTTTATTTCATGATTATCTGAAGGGTATTCTGTGAAACCTGCCATTACCTGAATTAATAAATCTGTATTATATTAGATATGTCAGTCTTTTTAATAGTTTGAGTTTAATAGTTTGACAGATTTACTGTTCCTACATCTCTATTTGCTGTTTGATTCTGGCCATTGTTAAAGTGACGGTTGAAAAGTAGTTACTTCAAAACTGAAAGTACATTATGGGGGAGGTTCCTGAAACAAAGAACAAAACATCACACAAAACTGAAAGTACATGGGTGAGGTTCCTGAAAAAAGAGAACAAAACATCACACAATCTCAGACTGCTTCTAAGGTAAGATTCATCTCCTCAAGAAAAATCTGTTAATTGTAAATATAAGATGTAAGGCATTTCAGGGCTAATGGGTATAGGTGCTAAAATTTTATTTTAATTTATGAAGTGATAACTGCAACAGTCATTTATAACACTTGCTAAGAGTTTCTTTTGTGTGAATGATGAATAATGTTATTTGTGAAAATGAAAATTTTGTTTTATAGCAAAAATGGAATGTTATCACCTCCTCTAATCTCCTCTTTTTCAGTTACTTTAAAGATTGAAATGAAATGTTCTGTTCCTCAAGTACATTAAAGTGATAGTAATGTTTGTACATTTAATAAAAAATATATCAAATCTTTTCTGTCCAAATTAAGCCTAACACTTAAAAATCTGCATAGATAAATTGTTTTGAAATGAGCTTCTGTCATTTTAAGTAACAAAGGAAATAAAAAATAGGTAGATCTAACTTTGAGTCAAATAAGCTGTCACGACTCTGGTAAAGGGAAGGCACACGAAGACGAAGATTAGCTTTTCAAATATTTAATATAGAGCCAAAGACAAAGGTGACAGGGTATTCAACAAGCTGTAAAACAAATAATACTGGACAACTCAACTAACCAAAGGATAGTCCTTATATAGGTGACTAGATGAGAGTAGCACAGGTGAGCAGGGTTAATTAAATGAGACAAATGAACTAAACAAGATAATGAAATAAACAGAACAGGAACAAAACCATATAAGGGCAAAAGGGGAAGACATACAGGCAGATGACAAAACATAAGTCCAAAACCCTGACAGATCGACCCCCTCCTGAAAGGCGCAACCTTGCGCCGTAGAAGGGCCAACGATGGAGGGAGGGCAGGGGTTTAGGAGGAGGATGAAGAGTGGGAGGAGACAGAAGGGACCAAGGCGACTTTGACGGAGGGAGGAACCAAGGAGGAGACTTGAGGGACCCTGGAGGAGTAGACAGAGGGAGGAGCCAAGACGAAGACAGGAGGGAACTGGAGTAGGAGGAGCCAGATGGCGGCCCACTGTGGAGCCAACAGAGCGAGGAGCCATGGTGGAAGAAGGGCTGCCGACTGACAGCGGCGGAGCAGGTGGAGGAGGAACCCGAGGCGGAGAGCCAATGAGCCAGGGGGATGCCGAGGATCCGGGGGGCCAGGGTGGAGCCGAGTGCTCTGGCAACCGAAGCAGAGATCCGCAGTGGAGCCGGAGTGACTGAGGACCAAGGTGGTACTGGAGGGAGGGAGGAGCCCAACGGAGCCGATGGGACAAAGTGACGAGGTGTAGCCGGAGGAGCTGAGTCCTGAGGCCATGGCGGGTCGACACCCGACCAAGGCGGAGCCAGAGGAACGAGGGAGCCCGGTGGAGCTGGTGGTTCGACGGGCGACGGTGGAGGTGAGGGAGCTAGGAACCGAGGTGGAGCCGCTGGGTCAACGGGAGTCCGGGACTCGGAGGCTGGAGGAGGAGGTGAAGGATCCTTCAGCCCTGATGCTGATAGAAACTGGCAGACCCTCTGCAAATCCACAGCATTGATGGTGGACTGAGGGTGAGCTGAGGGGCTGTCAGTGGACAGTGGTGGCAATTTTGAGGATGGATGAAGAGGTGGTGGGAGAGGGAGGTTGGGTGGGATTTCGGGATATTCAAATAAGGTTCATCAGGAGGCAGAAGATCAGGCATATCGGCAAACTCATCCAGATTAATCCCCGAGTCCAGTTCTAGCCCACCCTCAGCGGTGTTGCAGTAGACAGAGCTGCTTGTAGCTCCCTCCTTTTCCACCGCTGTTCGCTCGCTTGGGGATGCTCTAGCCGGCTCATGCACCTGGTCAGACGGAATGGGCTCTGCTTCTGGGGTGATCCTCCGCTCATTCACCCTGCACTGTGCTGGCTCATTGATCGTGGCGGGAAATGGCTCTCGGTGGGCTCTTGCAAGGGCTCCGCGTAGTGGGGTGGTAGCGGACTGGGCTCTGGGCTGACGGCCATGATGGGTGATGATGGGGGGTTAATGGATTTAATGGGTGATGCTTCTGGGCTGGCGGCAAGGAGACGGGATCTGCTGAGGAACCGGGCCAGGTTGATGTAATCGGGCAGGGTCCACCTGGACCCGCCCAGTGGCATCCGCTTTGCGATCCCCTCATCCAGACCACCCCAGAAACAGTCCACAAGTGTCCACAGGTCGAGGCAAGACTGCTAAGAGCAGGTGAGGAATTCAGCGACATATTCCTCCACAGGACGGCCGTCTTGGTAAACAGAACATAAAAGGTCTACAGGATCCATGGGGGGAAAAAAACAAAAGAAAACACCGTCATTAAACGATCAAATAAAACGCAGGGTAGATCGCTGCTATACTCTGTAGTGATCTGGTATTCCGTCACGACTCTGGTAAAGGGAAGGCACACAAAGACGAAGATTAGCTTTTCAAATATTTAATATAGATCCAAAGACGAAGATGACAAGTAATACCGGACAATTCAACTGAACAAAGGATAATCCTTGTATAGGTGACTAGATGAAGGTAGCACAGGTGAGCTGGGTTAACTAATGAGACAAATGAACTAAACGAGATTGAACTAAACAGAACAGGAACAAAACCATATAGGGGCAAAAGAGGAAGACACACAGGCAGATGACAAAACATAAATCCAAAACCCTGACATAAGCTACAAAATAAATTAAGGGAAAGAGGAAAGAGGTGTTCAGGTAGGATGAAATTGGGAAGAACATACACAAATGTATAAATACCACAGGCAGACTGTGGTATTTGATTATATTTTATTTTGCTGCATTTTGATGACTTGAATTTCTAACTAATATATTTATTTCAAAATAAAGACAAAGGTGTTACTAGGATGTGGCTATTTAAAAAATTCAAACCACCCACTCCTCCTCCATCTCCAGGTACAGTGAAACAAATGGGCATAATTCATTCTGGATGATCACTCAGTAAAATATATAGTGTAAAATCTACTATGTACAATTTTTTATATATATATATATATATATATACGTCAAAAATAAAATAACCCAAATGAATAAATATAAAGAAAATTTAAATTGACTAAATATTTGTTTTGGTTAAACAGAGTTTCGCAAACCCTGGAGGTCCTTGGACTGGAAGTAAGCTCTGAAAACTACTTTTTCTATTTCAACAGAGTATGCTTATTGTTCAACTCTTGAACACTTTATTTTTATTGGGCAATCACAGCATTCTACCTTACTATATTTTTTGCAATGACCGTGACCACTGTCTTAGGCAACAGATTTCCTACATGCTGGTTTCATGTCTCTCGTAGCACAACTTATGAGAGTTTCCAAATAAATTGATAAGATTTGGTGCAATTCTATTGAATTCTGTAGTCTTCGTAAATATTTTGCATCTTGTATTTTATTTTATTCTGCAAGTTCATTAGTTCATGCTTTTATTTGTCGATTTCCAAAATAGGAGACTATAAGCCTTCTCATAACATAAATTTCTAGACCTATAGTATAATGTTTCCCCCTACTTTTAAAACTCCCTTTCTCTAGTGAGGATAAACAAAATCTACTGACAGCAATAAACATCTTCAAACCTTGCAACTCAGAAGTTGGCACTCTGAGAATTCTTCTGCATGGACCACAAGGTGCTGGAAAATCAAGCTTTTTCAACTCTGTGTATAATGTTCTCCAGGGCCGCATCACTACCAGAGCCCTGGCACATGCAGTAGAAACTGGTCAAAGTTTCACTGTGAAAGTAAGTTTAATCTATGTATCCTTATAGTATTAACATATAAGTAAGGCTTTTAAATCTATGCTTTGTTCTTCAGTGCAAAACATATAAAGTGAAGAAGGACAGCCCTGACTCCTACTTTCCTTTCAATTTCACTGACATTGCCGGAATGCACAGTGAAGATAGAGGAATAAAGATGGATGACATCATCAAATTATTAAACGGTCACATCAACAGTGGTTATAATGTACGTGTATTAAAGGGTTAATTAACCCAAAAATGAAAATCTGTCATTAATTACACACCCTCATGTCGTTTCAAACCCGTAAGATCTTCGTTCATCTTCGCTGTTTTTGTTCAAATCAAATCACAACAACGTAGAAAACAGATCCGGAGTGACCCAGCTGACACAGAACAGCATACGCTGTGAATGTCCAGCTGATACTCTCCAAACTGCTGCTACAGGGTATTGCGGAGGAGACAAATTGTTGAATAAAGTAGTTTTTTTTTCTTCTGCACACAATAGTATTCTCGTAGCTTCGTAAAATTATGGTTGAACCCCTGATGTCAAATAACGACTTTATTCAACAATTCGTCTCCTCCACCCTAGCACCATTTTGGAGAATATCTGCTGGACATAAACAGCGTATGCTGTTCTGTGTCAGCTGCGTCACACGGATACACTGTTTTTGTTCAAATCAAATCACAACAACGTAGAAAACAGATCCGGAGTGACCCAGCTGACACAGAACAGCATACGCTGTTTATGTCCAGCAGATATTCTCCAAAATGGTGCTAGGGTGGAGGAGACGAATTGTTGAATAAAGTAGTTTTTTTTTCTTCTGCACACAATAGTATTCTCGTAGCTTCGTAAAATTATGGTTGAACCCCTGATGTCACATGGATTACAGGTTTGAAACGACATGAGGGTGCATAATTAATGACAGAATTTTAATTTTTGTGTGAACTACCCCTTTAATGTGGAATTTAATTTGAGAACTTTCTTTCAAGCAAGTAATGTAAACATGAAGATTTTTTATGAAAGTTTTTTTTTTTCATAAACATTACAATATTTAATAAAACTCTGTGAATGGTTTGAAACTTTACAATAGGAATGTCATGGTTGAAAAACTACACCATTTCAACTGATCTGTTATAGTACAAACCATGTTCAGTTCCATATATTCTTATAGTTTATTGTGTGCATTTGTTTGATCAGTTTAACCCATTAAAACCAATTACCGAAGAAGACCCGAAGTATAACAAGAACCCCACTCTGAAAGACAGGATTCACTGTCTGGTTGCTGTTTTTCCTGCTAACACTGTTTCTATGATGGATGACACTAATTTGCCCATAATTAGGCAAATGAGTGATGTTCGTAAGGAAGCAAGAGACTTGGGTAAGTCATATAGTATACATCGATATTATTCACAAAATGGTACAGATGAGTGCATAAAAAGATAAAAGATCAGATTTGTAATATTATTTAGTATTGCACTTAAAGGGGTCATATGATGCGATTTCAATTTTTCCTTTTTCTTTGAAGTGTTACAAGCTCTTGGTGCATAAAGAAGATCTGTAAAGTTGCAAAGACTAAAGTCTCAAATCCAAAGAGATATTCTTTATAAAAGTTAAGATTCAGCCACACCTACCTAAAACGGCTCGTTCTAAAACGCCCCCACATGTCTGAGTCACGATGTGGGAAGATTTGCATAACGTCGCCCAAATGTTCACGCAAAGAAAGAAGGCGTAACTTTTATTCTAGCTGTAGTATTGTTGTTGCTGCCGCCATGTCGTGAAGGGAGTGTTTCTCGTTGTGAAAGTGAAACTACTTTGTTTGGTCTTCCAAAAGAGGATGATATCTGCTTCGTCATGCCTGGAGCTGATCCGTGCTGGTCGCTGAGGAAATACAACAACTTCGCGCTGTGGATCGCCGGATCGGCTTTCACCGTGGATGAAGCGGAGTCCAGCCCGGGGTCGTTACATGTGGTTGCCGCAAGCCCACTCCTTCGTCGAATCCGCCGGCCGTGCCGTTCTCAAGCCTGCAACCTCTGCTCACTCTAGCCCTCCATGTGTGACACTATTTCGTTGTGAAAGCGAAACTACTTTGTTTGGT
>NW_015507467.1:68807-70534 GCF_001515645.1 Sinocyclocheilus grahami | reverse complement strand
GAGGTCTTTTGATGAGTTTGTGAAGAGTTAGCTGGAAGTTTTTACTTTTGGTATGTGTGTGTGTGTGTGTTAGTTTGCTTGGCCAGCCAGGCCCATTGGGGTCATTTACAGCTCTTTGGACAGTGTTTGAAGTCAGATGGGGGAGATAATAGTGGGGGGGGACTGGTTAGAATCTCCTTGAGGGCGAGGAACCATTTGGCAATTTAAACCCCCATACAACGTAAAGTCTCTGAGATCTGAACTTCACAACTCAGAATCCAAAGCGGGCACCAGAAGGCACCCAGCATTGCCACAATGCAAAACCCTTCTACAGAAAGCCCCTAGCCAGAAGAGGACAGAGCCATCACCATGGCAACAGACCCAGGTTCCAGACCAACCACTGGGAAAAGCCATGGAAAAAGGCATCCTCATCCTGCAAACACCACGGTATGTCCAACAGCAGTCCACTACAACATCCTCCTCCACACCCTTCACACAGGTGCCGAATGGAGGATACACAAGGACAGCTGGACATGCCTACTTCTGGGTTACAGGAGCTGCTGACACTTGCAAAAGAGCTCCTTGAACAAAACTCAACTAAGGAGTACTGAGAAGGACAAACTTCTGACTCCTTGCCTGACGCAACACAGCATCAGACCCCTCCAAGGGAGGAGCATCCCTTAAAACCAGTCTACACCCCAGAAGCAGCCAGACAACGTTGGATGGAGCAACGGGCCCACATGCCCAACTGCGAACCCTCTACCAACACAACTCAGGCAAGCTCAAGTCGGTGCCGCCACAAGAGCAAAGCGACACTGCAAACATCAGATTTCTAGTGACGTTTGGGCAAATCAGAGGGCTAACAACCACCTGCTGCTCTCCTGCTATCATCACTAGGATGACAGGTGACACAGCCTCGACACCTGCTGCATAAGCTCGAGGACCCACACCTTGCTACAGCCTACATCACCACAGCACACCACGCGACAGCATCCACCACGGCACCACACCCCCCCCTGGAGGCACCAACAGCCAAAGAGCCACCACTGTCTCCCAGCCGTAAGTGGCATGTGTGTGTTCGATTGTTCTGCACCTTTGACATCGCTCGTTGTTGTCTATTCTACGGACAACAACGTCCAAAAAGGGGGATTTTGTAGCGTCTGGACCAATCAAAAACATAATTTTTCATTTGATTTAACAAATCAGTTATTCATTAGATCAACAAGTCGTCACAGACCCCTCACCCAATAGACTGGGCACCAGGATGTCTGCGAATGACCACAGGCCACTGGTTACCATGGCAACCACGACACCTTTGCTAGACCAGAGCCATTTACGACCTAATGGAATGTGAGTAGGGAAAATCACTGCCTTTGAATTAGAAAGAGACACAGTGCCCAGTAGAAATTGACTCTTTTCTAATTAATCCATAGGAAAACCTTTCTTTGAATGAACACACATATCCTTCAGGTCATTGTGTATGTTGTCTTTGAGATTTTATACTGTTTTATGCAGGCTTATAATGGAAACACTCATTCCTGTCATCTTGCCTATATGTAATCCTACCATGTTTAGTATCTATGAATTTGCCTTCTGATGATCTTAGTGAGCGTGTATATTATATGTTGGTACATAAGCAATATATTAGTGTCCTGAGAATCTTTAGTAATTTCGATTCAAGTTCCATTTGCAAATTACCATGCCCTCACACAAAGGGTCATAAAAACTCCCCAGTATCTCAAAACTCC
>NW_015507467.1:29715-68757 GCF_001515645.1 Sinocyclocheilus grahami | reverse complement strand
TCTTTCAGACAGACGAGACGTGCAAGTATTCAAACTTAGTCTTATTAATTGATACATTAGGTATCATTTGCACCTTTTTACAAAGGTGTGTTTGAACTAAGAATCTGATGTTTCCTTCAGGCGGTAGATCTGCTGAATATGCAAATGTTTCCATAACTTCATATTCTTATTCTCCCTCCTCTTTACGGAGTTAAGCTTTAACCCTTTCCTATACCAACTGTATGCGTGTGTGTGTGTGTGTGTATGTGTATGTTAGACCAGCTTAAGTGTTTGTGTATGTTAGACCAGTTTAAGTGTTTATGCAGTATGTAAGACTAGTTTAAGTGTTTATGTGGTTAATAAAGCCTTACTTGTATCACACTTGACGTTGTTCATCGTTTGCTCATAACTGGAGTCCCTAATCATGCAGATTTATGCTACAATGCTACAGTAAGAAAGTTATTTCCCTTTACCAGGAAATTAACGTTCTTAGAATTGACAGACAGTTGACCCTGAGAGGTCAAGTAAATATCTACAGCGGATCTAAATATTTATAATTAATTATAACTAGTTATGACTAATTAGTCATATTTCCCCATGAGCTGATTCGCTACAGTGCGTATCAAACAGTTCATAGAAAACTGACAATACATTGTCAGCCTCTTAATCTGATTTTTCAGCTTCTAGAAGTAACCAGAGTTTGGTGATGGGTCTTTGGAAAACAGTGGATTTAGTCTTCACCAAGACACTGCGGACAAGACTTCCAGGCCCTGGCATGCTCTTCACCACACGACCCAAAAGCCAAGAGTTCCTTGCTGCTGTATGGTCTATTATGACTACTATGTCATTTACATTGAAGTTTCTCTTGATATTAGCCCACTTTTGTCGTTGCTGCATTAAAGAAAGATATTCAGTAGTCCATCTTTGCCAGAAATAGTTTCCATAGCTTCCTAATATACAAGTCATCCTTATTGAAAAGTCCAGGTAGAAAAATGGGTTTTGATTTCAACTGCAAAAGGTGATTTGGTGTTAGAGGTTCATGGTAATTTGGGTCACTTGATACAATTGTGATAGGCTGGTCATATAGAATGTATTCAACCTCACACAAAGCTGTTTGTAACATGTCATTGTCCAGTGTTTGTTGATTTTGCACTGAAAGCAGTGTTTTTACTAGTCTGATCAGCCTCTCACAGACTACAAATGGTGGATCCACTTAACATGATCGCTTAGCAAGGCATCCTGAACTTGCTGATGGTCTATCTGGTCCAAAGCTGCCTTTAATTCCTTTTGTGCGCATACATGTTGCGCTCATCAAATCGTGTCCTTCCACATCGGAAATCTATTGTACAGTCCCCTTTGTACCTCATCGATCTCATCTTATGCAAGTTTCTTCAATAATGTTGCGGCTAATCTTTAAAAACTTTCTTTAGCCCCTTGAGGTTAGCGGAGGAGTCTCCCCGATACACAATGTTCATAAAAGCACGCACAGAGATGTGGTTGTAACAAACAAAACCCTGTGGTTTATTAATCACGATCTCTGGTTTACTTTCCAAGCAAATACAAAATAAAAACTTCCAATAACGTGAAATGAAATACGATTGCACGTGATTGAAGAAACTGTTGCTCTCCACCTCTTACCTGTTCCTCCCAAACAACACTAATTGACTATTATGGTCTGCACTTCCGCTCCGTAGTGACGCATAAAAGAGTAATTAAATTCACATGACAAGTTAATTCAAGAATTAAACATAATAATTTCTCATATTCTTAAATCAT
The DNA here is from genome assembly GCF_001515645.1 of Sinocyclocheilus grahami. NCBI lineage: Eukaryota > Metazoa > Chordata > Actinopteri > Cypriniformes > Cyprinidae > Sinocyclocheilus > Sinocyclocheilus grahami. Next base: position 67,002 of record NW_015507467.1, on the reverse strand, counting down.
GATGTTTGAAATACAAAAATAAATAAACCAGACTTAATCAAGAATTTAAATGTGGCTCCTACACACCCTCATCCACCATGTTCAATTATGACATATCCTCCTCTTCTTCTTTATGACGTGTCCTCTCGCGTGGCCTCCTGGGATAGAAAATTGTTAATCAGATTCACACCTACTCTTATATGAATACTGAGGTTTCGGACATACTACTCTTTTCATGTACTGTTTTCTTTTTGTATTCGGACGCAACATTAGTATACACACAAAAATTAGTACACCATCCAGGTAATTCTTGCCTACTCTTTTATGAATACTGAGGATTCACACATACTTATTCATTCGCTTTTGCCTACAATATAGTAGGGAAGTATACGGTTTCGAACGCAGCGACTCTTTATCTCATTATCTGTTATATTGCACTGTCACTTCTGGTAGAGACCTTTTGTGATATGTTTTGGTTTTACTTAATAATACACTGTATAATTAAGATTCTGAATTAAAAGGCATTGTAATGTTAGTCCTCATATATTGTCAGAACCATGTAGGGCCCCCAGGTGTTGTGGAGGACAATATAAAACTGTGCTGGAAAATACAAGCTAAAAAGAAAAAGGGGAAAAAAGACCACTGTAATGTATAGTCCCAAGACTCCTAACAGATGATGAAGACAAATCCAGTAAATAAGTCAATAAAACAACACAGTTTTTTAAAGAAAATAACAGAAGGTAATCCAAATAGTAAACCAAGATGCAAAACAGTGTGTGTAGCACAAACAGTACCGGACAACTGAGGAGTGAACACAGAGGAACTTAAATTCACAGTGATAACATGAACTAAAGGGTGGCACTGGAACAGGTGTGCAGGAGCGTGATGTGAAACAAACTAAAAGTCCATGATAATGAAACTAAAGGAACATGACTGTAACAACCACAACCCCCTCAGCTCAACAGCACAATATCTTTCTTCATCTACCTGTTTCACCAAAATCTGAAATCTTGTATTTTAATGCAATAAAACTATAAAATAAAACAATAAAAAAACACCTTTCTGCTGTTAATCAGTATACATATTTAAGCATATAAAATTACATTTTGTATTTCATTTTCATAATATATATATATATATATATATATATATATATATATAATTTTAAGTTTGTACTGTGAGTCTACAAAGTGAATCATTAAATATTGAATTTATATTATACTTCTACATATTTTAACATTATATATCTAAACATCAATTTAAACACAAATATTGCAAATTAAATTGTATTTTACAGTATTTTTTTTCTTTTGTCTTGCAAAATAATACTGTTATTTTATTATAAAACATATAATAAAACAGTTTGTTTTCCAATACATTTATGTAGGTCTACAGTATGTAAATTATTGTTGTGAGATGCAGTATGTTATGCAGTGTGTCTATTCAACAAACATTGAGTTTTTTATGAGTGCATCCAGTCACTGAGGTAAATGTGTTACATCTTTCTGTGGTTTGGCTTATAAGCCTAGGTTTATAAATAAAAGTATTACCATGGTACCACCACAGTAAATTTTGTGACAGCTAACATTTATTTCAAACTAAACAGTGATGTACATGTAATCTGATATTCAGAGTAATCCACTTACCCAAGATGAATACCCCAAGGCCTCATTCAGACTACATTGGTCATCCTTGAAGTCAATATGAAATCAAAAATGACTCTATTTATTTTGTTAATTCAGTTCCTGGTCTTATTGTGTATGATTCATCAGTGCACGTTATTCTAAAGAGAGAAATGTTTGTCTTTGTGATCTTTTATCAAACTGTAATCAGTGTCATGTGACTAATGACTCTATGTCCGCAGAAAAAGCTGATTGGCTAATGGCACCACAAGAACACACACTGTTGCAAATATAAGTCCATAAAATCTTGTCTTATATGTTTTTCTCTCTAAATATCCTTTTTTTCGTGTCAGATTACAAAAGGAAAATGGTTTCATGTTGGCCTTAAAACCTTATATTGATATTAAACCTTGATATTAAATTATTCAAATACACTCATGTTGTCCTCGTGAGCATGTTTGTTAGTGAAAGTGATGCCCCCTCACTCTGATCTTGGCAGAGGAAGACCTTCATTCACACACGCACACATCCACAGCTGCCCCATCTCCACCATCCCACACCCAGCATGCCTGCCCAGGTTACACAAGCCCATGAAATTACAGTTGTGTCGCTTGGAACCGAAAGTGTCAAGAGGAATTAATGATAAGGTGACAGGCTTCACGAAATGGTGATTGAGAAATAAATAAATATCGAGGCCAGACCTTTCCAACCCCCCTCCTCTAATCCTTTATTTTAATTTTCACGTTTGGCGCTGGCATGTCACCTGATAAGCCAGTCCAATATTCTCATGCTGGCTCAGCCGTGAGTTTCTCAGCTGATGCTCTGCTTCCCTGCCAGGGAGGACGGGCACCGCCTGGCATTTGGAGAGCTCGGTGTGTTCCAGAAGGTTTGAGTGGGTGTGGGTCAGGTTTGGCCTGCATTAGCAAAAGGAGAATAAAACCGGAAATAACTCACATTGTGGGGAGTTCACAATAAAATTGGTTAATTAATTTATTAAATGATATCTTTCTTTCATTTTTAGGCTTTGCATTTTAATTAAAATTTTTGCTTTTGGCAATTAACTTGAGTAGTCTTGCAGCCTGACAAAAACGTCAATATGTAATTATAATATTAATAATATAATTTAAATATTATAACCATAAAATTAAATATTTAACTTTTAAATATTAGATCTTCATTTTAATTATAAGTATAATATTGTATTATATATAACTATATATATATATATATATAATTTTAAGTTTGTACTGTGAGTCTACAAAGTGAATCATTAAATATTGAATTTATATTATACTTCTACATATTTTAATATTATATATCTAAACATCAATTTAAACACAAATATTGCAAATTAAATTGTATTTTACAGTATTTTTTTTCTTTTGTCTTGCAAAATAATACTGTTATTTTATTATAAAACATATAATAAAACAGTTTGTTTTCCAATACATTTATGTAGGTCTACAGTATGTAAATTATTGTTGTGAGATGCAGTATGTTAGCTCATATTAAACAGATGACATCTTGGTACAATGGAAATATTTAGCAGATGTAGTGTTCACAAACAGTTCTGCAGGATAGAGAGAGACTTCTGTCACATTAACAAATCTTACCACACATAAACCTAATCAGCAGCAAATGTAAAGCTGAAAACCTGTGTTCAGATTTTCCAGTGGATACCAATCTGAGGCTCTTCTCTTTTGAGTGATTTGATATGTGACTCATTGATATGACTTTAAGAATCGTTTTGACCAGTTTGTTGAAAAGAAATGATTTAAATTAGTAGATCTGATCATAAATCGGATAACTGACCCACCTATGCAGCGTTATCATTTTCTGTGGTTTGAAATGACAAAAGAAATAAACTCTAGAGAAACTGAAACAATTATATATTTGTTGCTGCCACTTTATCTGTTGTTTATTTACATTTACTGAGTTATTTGAAATCAATTTACTACTGTCTGATAGAATCTGGTGATAAAACTATGAAACCGGTATTGATATGAATTTTAATTGAGATAGTAATCAGTAAAATGCAACCTGATATATTGATTAAAAAAAACCATTTTACAAAATTCAAAATAAGTTACTTATTAATAAGATTAATAAGTGACTTAAATAAGATTTTAAGTTCAATTAAATTTTGTTATTTGTAAATTATATTTTTCCAAAAAAAATTTGTATTTGTATTTTATTCACTTGTAAAGGTAAGTTTGTCTTCATTGTGCAGACAAACTGGGCACACTGAGCAAGATATAATTACACAGAAATGGTACAACAACTGTGACTGGGACGGTACTCTTTAGGTACATCTTAGTATCGTATTTACCCCTGTGGGGGCATATTAGTAACTAAATGGTGCATAATACTACCTTCTGGAACGGTATTGCCCCAGTGACATCTGTTGTACCATTTTTCGGAGATAAATATATTTGATATTGTGCAAATTCTGTGCAAACATTGAGTCCTGTATAAAAGCTCTACTAAAATATGCCATCTCACCCCAGTCGTAATGCAGCTTTGAAGGATCAGAGCAGCACAAAACATTGTTGTCAATCAGTTTGCATCTAGGCACGAAATCAACAATGAACTTTTGAACCAAATATATCTTCATGTAACAAGTTTTCATCAGTTAGGACGGTTATCTCCACATGTTCCTGAAGAGATTGGCTGAATGCTTTATCCAGATGTCTGTCCTGATAACATAAACACCGCTGGTCCCAATCAGCATGCAGAGCACTGATAAAGTTTTCATACACAGGCATCCTGCAAGGACAGCCATTTCATTAGAAACATAAACAAAGGGAGATTGCCAGCTCCTGGTAGATCTTTTGGGCTGCTGCTGTACAGGAAAGCATAATAACAACAGTCAAAAATATGAGGATGCGAAAAAAATTAGCCACCGGGGTGAAATCCAAAGCTAATAGAAAAACATCAACATCACATGAGCAGCGTAAAAGCAAAGCTGATTTTTGATGCTTTGGAGTAGTAGAGATGCTTCATGAGGCATGGAGGAGGCAAGGAGGCATGGAAAGATCCAGAACATCTGAGAGAATCTGTTTGAAGAGCTTTTTTGATGCATTAGGTATGAAGGTTAGCCTGCGGCAAGTTGGGAGATGTAATGTAAAATACCAGAACCTTGATCAAATGCTTTCTTTGATTTTGAGATTGTTCATTCGCTATGCTGGAAATGATGGATTTTTGGGATTCATTCTTAATATTTGGTGTACCTGAGCCTGATGAAAGTTTTGCAGCAATTTACAGCTATCTAAATGTAAATAAATAAATAAACACAATACCTTTATAAAAAAAGACAATACAATTTCAAAGCTAAATATGCATCTTCTTTAACATTTTTAACAAGATGCTTCATTAACATTTTTACATGTTGCAATGTGCTTCTGTTTATGATCTCAAGACCTCCAGTCTGCTTGTAGACTTTACAGCTTGTTTCTGTTACATGACTATCTGCTCTCTTTTTAACTGGTTGGAATCAGCAGGCTATTTTTAGCATTATTCCCATGACAATAGATAGGAAGTCCTTGACACAATGCTCTGATCCAGCCCATATTTGCTTGTTATGTGCTCGAAAATGACCAAACCAATCAATAATTTAATCAGTCACGTGCAGAGGGAGGAAATTTAAAAAAAAAATAATAACAGAGATTCACAATTCCCCCACCAGAGGTCCCAGGTATCAGGCGATTGTCCATCTGTTTCCATAGTTACAGGCACACCATGCATTGCCATGAGATCGCACCCAAGTCACAAAAGCAGAATGGATTTGAAGGTGCTGGAAAAGCCATAGAACACATTCCTGACAGTGGTGTGAGTCGTATTCAGATGGGAGGATGCCCTGTGGAGCCATCAGATCAGGGTGTCATGCACACCTGGAATGCAAACTGCAGTGAATCCAGATGGATGGTGACCAGGGGGTGGAAACAATATAAAGAAAAACCTTTCAAAGGTGATGTGGTTCATTGTTTGCTCATAACTGGACTCACTTATTCATGCAGACTTATGCTACAAGCTTTTGTAGAATTGTACAGTAAGCAAGTTATTTCCCTTAACCAGGAAATTAACATTCTTAGAATTGACAAGACAGTTGACCCTGAGAGGTCAGCTAAATATCTACAGCGGATCTAAAATATTCATAATTAATCATAACTAGTTATGATTAATTATTCATATTTCCCATGAGCTGATTCGTTACAGGAGCTATAAATACTATTATAAAATGGTTAGTTCCAGTCCTTGATTCTGACTGGTCAATAGTTGAGTTTTATTCATGATAAACAGCTATGACTGCTTCACCCAACGGTTCTGTGTATCACTGCGCAACTCCCTCAACAACCACCTTTAGCAACTCTTGCCAGGCCCAGTAGGCATTAATGTTTAACATGTTTGTGTTCACTTTAAACTTGGCTGAACCCCAGGGATTCCTAATCCCACCACCAAAAGACACCAGATAAACTTTCCATAGCTGCTAGAACTTCTGTTGCTTGATATATCACAATCATTCACATGTTTAATATCATGTTTAATATCATGTTTTGTTCTCCTTTTGCTTGTTTGTTCACATTGCAGATTTATGTTCCCAGTCAACACGTGAGATCATGCGATGATCACAGTGACCTCACATTGGGAACATAGTTTGAGCACACAAAATGTATTGTTTATTACTTAGGTAATGAATTGTGAGTGGCGTTATGTTGCATTATTCACCTTTAATTTCACGCCCTTTGCACTGTCAAATAAACAGACGTTTTCTCATGCTCAGAGATAAGCAGATGTACGTGTGTGAAAAAAAATATTATATATGAGCAATAAAAAAATAAAATAAATAAAACGGACACAGCAGATGAGACCAGTTCCTATTCTCTGTTTTTATTTGAGCTTCATACACTCTAAAAAATGTCAGGTTGTTTCAACCCAACTATGGGTCAAATACGGACTTACCCAGCTGTTGAGTCACATTTTTAAATTAAATTTGTAACCCAAAAGTTGAGTTTGTCCATGTTTGATACAAGCCTTAAGTTGTGACTTATTTGCAATACAGCATGCCTCGAGTACCTTATTACTTACTTAAAGTGTGAGAATTAAACTTGGTATACACAGTCCTCAATGTTCCTCAGTGGTCCAAATCACAATGCATAAAACACAACATTCACACATAAATACAGTAGAGTTCAGTAGGATCACATTGGAAATTGATAATTCAAAGTCTCATTTAAACCTTGAAAAAAAAGCTTTTAGGATTTTGAAATAGTATTAATAAAAAAAACATCAGAAATCATTACAATTCTGCACTATTTCTGTTACCAATCAGTTAAGGTTGTAATTAATCATGTTATTATTTTCTAACAAGAATCATATCTACACCCACCGGCAGAGGTGTAAAGAGTACCTGAAATCCATACTCACACACGCTTACCAGAATTTGTCGTAATCAACATGAAAGCATGGATTCATCCTGCCAGGTTTGTGGTGGTGGAGTAATGGTGTGGGGGATATTTCTTGGCATATTTTGGGCCCCTTAGTATTAATCTAGCATCATTTAAACATCGCAGCCTTCATGAGTATTGTCGCAGACCATGTCCATGCCTTTATGACCACAGTGGACCCATCTTGAGATGGCTACTTCCAACAGGATACCGCACCATGTCACAAAGCTCAAATCATCTCAAACTGGTTTCTTGAAAATGACAATGAGCTCACTAAACTCAAATGGCCTCAATGGTTACCAGATCTCAGTCCAATAGAGGACCTTTGGGATGAGGTGGAATGGGAAATTCACATCATGGATGTTCAACTGACAAATCTGCAGCAACTGCATGATGTTTTCATGTCAATATGGACCAAATTCTCTCAGTAATGTTTCCAGCACCTTGTTGAATCTATGCCATGGAGAATTCCTTTAGGCAATTCTGGAGGCAAAAGGGGGTTCAACCCAGTACTAGCTAGGTGTACAGTACCTAATAAAGTGGCTGGTGAGTGTGGTGACAGTGATTCACTAGGATAGCCTTTGTGAATAGCCTTAAGGTAGCTTGGCTGTTTATAAACTGAGATGGTCTTCAATCCATTTGATATCTTCTTGAGGTGGTTAACAACAGGTTTACTAGTTGAACTAGTGCACCTATAACCATTCAAATTGATTCACTGATGTATCTGAATCCAGAAATCCCAGATTTGCCATAAAATTTGCATTTGATAAGTGAAGACACTGGTTGGCAAGGGTCAGTATATCCTTGGATTTATACACACATAGACCATTTAAAATCAGCCAGACATGTCAACTCTTGCCAGGCCCAGTAGGCATTAATGTTTAACATGTTTGTGTTCACTTTAAACTTGGCTGAACCCCAGGGATTCCTAATCCCACCACCAAAAGACACCAGATAAACTTTCCATAGCTGCTAGTACTTCTGTTGCTTGATATATCACAATCATTCACATGTTTAATATCATGTTTTGTTCTCCTTTTGCTTGTTTGTTCACATTGCAGATTTATGTTCCCAGTCAACACGTGAGATCATGCGATGATCACAGTTACCTCACATTGGGAACATAGTATGAGCACACAGTGAGTGCACTGTGTGGTTAAACTTTTAGCTCACTGTGACACACACATTGTGACCACACCATGAGAATCACATGAGCTCATGGTGACATCATTGTGAGATCAAATTGTTGACTGGGTTGTCATGTATACCAGGTTGTACATTATTTGTTTATGATAAGTTGTTCTACACACAGTGTCCAAATTTAATTCTCACCAAACAATAATATGAGCAAAAGTCAACACTGGCAAGTTCATGAAGCAATGTTTCTTGCTAGTTAGCTGGTAATTTATGACTTTATGACTTCTAGCAATGCATGATTGGGAGAATGAGATATGACTATCAATTTAAGGCTTTAATTATCATGTTTGGTCCATGTTCCAAAGGACTTTTAGTTTGTATTTTTCCCTATTGTTTCAATTTTCACTTACTTACTTGCTTACCTCCTTTGTTTGAGTTTGTTTCCTTTGGTTGCCAATTAGTATCACCTGTGTCTAGTGAAGTGTCTTGTTTTCTTGGGTATTTATAGTCTTTTGATGTCTCACTTCATATCTTGATGTGGTTATGTTAAGCTGTTTATCTTAAGATGTTTTATGTTGCATTTATTTACATTGTGTTTCTTTCTACACTTTTGGATATCCTCACCAGCCTGCAATTAAATTATGATTTAATAATACAGCCCAATGCACAAGTTATTTTACTTGAATATGCAACTCATGATCTGGTGTTTTCGGGGTCTCAGAGCGGCTCGTTCATAGTGTATTGTTTGCTCTGCAGGCACTGTGAGTTTGGGCCAATTATAACTCCTATTTGAAAATGTGAAATACACCAACCATATTCCCAATTTATATTGCAAATAATTTATAAAACTTTCAACTAAAGAGAAGTTCTTTCCACCAAAATAATAGCTGTATGGTTGAACAATTCTATATAAAGAAATTAAGACTTTTTACTAACAATTTTACTGTTGTTCTGTAAAATAATAATATTATTAATAATAAAAATAATTATTATAATAATAATAATACTTAGTATTAGTAGTAGTATTGTTATTGTTAAATGTATTGCTATTAATGCTGTTAATTTTTATTGATTTATTTAATAATAACAATAATGTATATATTTAAAAAAAATTATATAATCATATGTATAAATGTATAGTTGTATATAGTCATACGGTATATATGTTTTCTTTAATCTGACTATATAACTAGTTTATGATTAATTTGAACATGACAAGGTTTTTTTTTTTTTTTTTTTACAAAATAATGCAAATACAGTTTCATGGCAGAGGCTGTTGTTTTGACTATTCACCTGAAAACTAATACCCATGAAATATATCCTCCTTCTGACTGTTTGGAATGAGGGTACAAATAATGTAGTGACAGGGCTAACATGGCTTTGTTACTAAGAGTTGACATGAGGTGTTAGCATGAGACGAGGGAATTGTTTGACATGGCAACAGAGGCAACAAAGAGGAGGGAGCATGTCAGTTTGGTGGCTAATTAGGCCGATCTTTAGAGTTTGGCGTCATATTCCAGTATAGGCAGACGGTCAGATGAAGAAAGTGTTGAATTCTTTAGTATGTGTCTAATGAAAAGGTTAGTTTGATCACTGGCCAAACAAGTTTGGTGGAGAATTTTTCTTGAAGTAAAAGGTAAACTTTCACTAATTCATTGTTGGATTTATCACTGTTGTCAAGGTCCTCTATCAAGATAATTTCAGGTGCAATGCAATGATTTAAAATTATGTTTGTCACTAGCATTTCAATGACAAAGTGGATTGCCATGCGGTATTGTCCTTGGAAGATTGTTTCTCACATCTGGTCACGTTTACAGGAAACCAATTATCATTAGTTAAGTCTGAAAAGCACATTTAAAACTTATACATAATCTTCAATTTTGCATGTTTTGTTAGTTTTAAACACACAGACATGTCAACACCATGAGCCTGTGCAAATCAAAACTGCTCTGGAAATATTAGCTTGGCCCAACCTGAGGGGCTGATTGACAAGGGAAACTATTTGCTCACAAAGACAGTTGGGCGAGCTGTTTTGTATCCTGCCACATGCTCTCTGTAAATGTCTCCTGTCTTGTATTTTGTCTCATGCTTTCTCATTTCTCCTGCACACTCGTTTTTGAGTCACACCCTTGCAATCACATGAAATCAAAACAGCACTTTTTTTCCCCTGAAAGCACATTTATGATCTTATTGTTTGTGATTCATTGTTTTATCTTATTCCAAAGAAAGTAAATGTATTAATGACTTTCTATTTCAGCTGGCATCACCTAGGTTGTGTAGACATTGTAGTTAAACTTACTCTGTAAATCACCAGGTACAGCACTGTACTTGTAATGCATGAAACATGAGTTATGAAGCTAAATTGAATAACTCAGTGCCATGTCGAAAGCAAGTTTAATTTGTGTAGTTTCTGAAGCAAATGTATTCTAACGTTTGCTTTTGCTCTAAGTTTGATTTAGAGCAGTGTGTTGTTGTTGTTTTTTGTTTTTGTTTGTTTTACTTCTTGAATCAGCTTTTTTATGTCATTTTTAGATAGAAAAAAATAAGAAAATGAGAAAGTAATAGTAAAAATAATAGTTTATATTTGCAATGGTGAAATTAGAAACATTAAATAAAAATTCTGAAAACATGAAATTAATAACAAATTGTTCTTTACCAATTTTCAACTTCACAATTTTGAGTAGACTGTCTCCCTTTTCTCATCTGACGAGTCGCCACTGGTTTAGGGTAAGTTTTGGTCACATTTTATTTTCAAACTACCATGATACGTGCATTAACCAACATCAAACAAAGGTTTCCACAGTCATGTTGATCCATTTAGGAGAAAATGAAATTCACCTTTAGCACCTTTTGAGATACACTGAAATGCAGTCAAGGGTGAGCTTGACCTTCAGCTTCCATGTCCCGATCAAAAGGCTTCCTCAAAAGATGCTGGTAGTGTTTCTGGAGAGTAGTAAACCTCCATAACTCAGTGTTATTAACAATCCAATCAATTGCCAATGGATAAAATCAATCCCTCTCTCATTCAATACACATTTCACTCACAAAAACGTCACATTCCGGAAGTAAAATGGCTTGTGAATGCCATTTAATGTTGGCTTCAAGGTCCCGGCCAAATGGGAAACTCCAGATCGCCTCACTGAGAGAGCATCTTCACTCTGTAATCCTGCACTGGTTTGAGTATTTAACAATGCTTCTTTGCTGGGTTATTTGATTAACAATCCAGTGTTCCTTCTGTCCTCTCCCAGGAGGTTTTCAAAGAGCAGCCTGCAAGATAGCTCACATCCATCCCATATTCCCTGCGGAAGTCTTTAATGTAAATTTCCTCCTGGGGAGATGCATGCAGCCTCTTTGCCTCAGTGCATTCCCTGCATGCTCGTATACGTGATTGATCGTCCGGTCTTGGCACGTATATATGAGTTTTATTAGTATAAGCACTGTCACGGCTCAAGGACAGACAGGGAAACCCAGCATGCAGTGATATCAAAGCAACATTACCCATAATCACACATGTCCAGAGAGCATCTCTTGGGATGTGCACTCACACTCTAATGTGGACGTGACTGACATGTACTGTAGTCTCACTACAGACCCTCCTCTTCTCTCCCCTCCTGATTTATGCCAATAAATGAAGCATCTCTCTCCTGCGCCCTCCCTCTCTTTTTCTCTCTCCCTCCCTTTCTCTCCTCCTCTCCTGCATTCACGCTCTATCCCTCCCTGCATCTCAGTCACACTCGTTGGATCTCACAAAAGGAAGGGAAATGCCTGCAAACCCAGCGAGGTGGAGAATACGGGGGAAAGTTGCATCCAGCAGTTGCTGAGAGCGTACGCACACTGCAGGGATCCACCGGAGATGTGAGAGGTCCGAGCAGCCGTCCATCCCCCTGTCTGCTCAAGAAGACACTGGGGCCAGCTGCAATGACCTGGGTGAATGGGAAAAAGCTCTCTGTGAACCTCCACCTGTGCAACTGCCAGCAAGCGCTCGAGCTGCCCAAATAGGAGGGCATGATTGGTTGGGCTGAAACCGGCTGCTGCATGCTTCAGACATAGGTAAGGTGCCTAATGTAATTCAACAGATTTAATCTCTGAAGGGATCGATGTAATCCTCCGTTGGGGATGATGGGCTAATGCGAGCTGTCATTCTTGTTTTTTGTTTGCTTTTCTTTCTAGGGGAAACTGTACATATTGTTGTCAGATTGGCATGTTTGAGGGAGAGCGTGGTTCCAATGAAGTTTGAAAATACAAAAAGAGATGCGTGTAATCAAAACCCATGCCTTGGAGATGCTCAGAAAGATCCTCATTAAAATTCAGTGTGTGTGGCAAAGCAGACAGTAAAATGAAAAAAGGAACGATGCCTCAAGCAATCACATCTACTTTATTCTCAAATGAACAGTAATGCAAACCATAGTCTTCCTCTTGCATAATCGTAATTAAAACTCACGAACCTGTCAATGAACTCTGAATATGCCGAGCAAAGGATGTAAACAACTTCATCTGGAGGTCTTAACAAGTGGACATCACCTTTCACTTGAGCATGCCTTGCATTTATAAAACTGGAATATTGAGATAGCAAGCATTAAATGCACTGTTGACTGAGGCGATGCTTAATTTGCAGGGGGCTGGGGATCTGTGAAAGCCCTTGTGGGTGGGGGTGAGGGGTCTCTCAGCTGCAGGTTTAGTGCCGGTGATTTATACACACATGTGTATATTGTACTTCGGCTCACAATTTCAATGTGGCCAATCTGTGCTAATGAGGTAAATAACCACATTCAGTACACAAAATCAGCTGTGTTTACATTTGCATGCCTTTTTCGTACATCATTATGAATAATAATGATGCTTGATTTTTAAAGACGAATCTCTGGCAATCTTTGAGGAAATCTCTTTTTAACTGGGTGAGTTGCAGTTTTTTACTGTAGGGCAAATGTCGATCCCTGGCATTGATTAATGACGTGTTTAGTGAAGAGTGGAAATCTCGTTTTGCGAATGTTGAGAATGGATAGGAAGGTATGACTATGTGATTTTAGTTTTCTCTTTAACTTGCTATACCCATTAAATGCGGGATTTGCTTGGGGACCCAACAGCTTTGAAAACTGCGTCATCATGTCCTCTATATTCAGTGATTGATTTGCTCTCAGGCCGACTGTTCTGCTCCACGTTTACTCACATGTCCAATGCAATCTAATTTGAAAAGATTAAAGCTGTCATATGGTCTCCTGAGGAATAAACAGTTATATGATATTCAGTGTCTTGTTAATGCAATGGTTGGCTGGCATCCCGAGTCAGACACAGCAGCTCATATGCATGCAAATGCATACTCCAAACCAGTGCATTTTTGCATCAGTTGGAAAGTATACAAAGGGACAGTAATGGGATTTAATTATAATAGCATGGTATTTTGATATATACCATGGTACTAAATGATTGTCATGTACATTCTACACGTTATTTACATAGTACTTTATAATACTTCAGACAATACCAAACAACCATGGTAGCACCATTTGATTTAGTGTCTTTATGGACTTTATCACTATCCAGTTTGATCATTGACATTGGAAACATTGGGCCTCATTTATGAAATGAACGTATGACAGAAAATTGGGCGTACAGTCGTTTAAACGCAAAACTTGTAATTTATCAATATGGACGTGAGCGGTGGCTATGATCAAATCTCACGTCTGGTCTCACAAGTTCAACGGAAGTACATATAAAACATATCTGCAATGGACTGGCTATCTGTCCAGTCTCCAGCATACCCACAACCCTGTACTGTAGGTTTGGTGCATATTAAAATGTATTATTAATTTGTGTTGTGTGTGTGTGTGTGTGTGCGCGCGCATTTTCTTCCTTCCTTTCTTTTTCTATTAATTTCTTCTTTTTTCATTTCTTTTCGTTTGTAAGTGTAAGTTGCAATTACAAACATTCTCCTCTTTGAATTATATTTTTGTACTTAGCCTTTACATGCTGCTAGCTAGTTTAACATCCAATAATAGTAATTCAATTATATTAAGCTTTTTAATTGAAATAAAAACGTTTATATTTTAAATCAATACTAAGTTTTTGTATGGTTTAATAGACCTATATTTTCTCGTTGTAAATCTAGATAAATTCACTTACACTGACAGATATTTTATATATTTTGTCACTATTTTCCTCTCTTCAGCATTCATCTCAAGCTTTTGTGACACCAGTGGTATTTCCTGTTGCTGTGTAAATGTGTTTTAATTCTTCACAATGATCTATTAATTATCATCCAAGAAATAATTCACGCTAACTCTTGCCAGCAGGGAATTGTTTTGTCTTGTGACAGGATCAGGATCAAATCGTGAGTTCACAGAGAAAGTTCCGATGGAGTGTAGTAGTGTAACCACTTAATCCAGGTTGGATCTGTTTGGTTTGGTGTTCTCCACCCATACTTAAAACCCTGATCATACAAAATTATGCACATTAGCTCTAACGCAACTTCAGAAGGGTCCTGCTGGTTTGGCAATCTGGACACGTTCTGAGATTTTATTGGGTCCTACATGACACAAGGGAGGTCAGAGGCTGAGCTAAAATTAGAAACATGACTCAAGCCTTTCAGCTGTAGGTGCTAAAGTAGTCAAAGGACTGATGCCATTAATAAAGGGTGTTCTAGACAAACAGGCTTCTGGTGACTTGAAGACATGTTACTGAACACAGAATTGAATTATCTAATTTGACATGGATAACTAAAAAAATCTATTTTGAAAAAACTCAGCGTGCATGTTTTATTTACTTTTCCCATTAAAATTAATTATTGTAAACCTATGATTCAGTTAGATTGTATCACATAAAGTACCAGTGTTGTAGTGGAGACCAGCTCATTCTAAGTCCAAGTCCGGGCCGAGACCTGAGTAGGTTGAGTCAGATTCAAGACCGAGACCAGAGGAGGGTCTGAATGATTCAGACAGTATAAATATGCTTTCCTTTGGGATGAATGAAGCTTGGTTTAGTGTCAGTGTCTAGCAAACCTTTGCAGTGTGCTCCGGTCTAGAGACACAATAACACAGAGCGGACAACATGCGTCAGCCATCACAGACTATAAAACATATCCGCAGTGCTGTAGTACATGACAGAAAATTGGGCGTACAGTCGTTTAAACGCAAAACTTGTAATTTATCAATATGGACGTGAGCGGTGGCTATGATCAAATCTCACGTCTGGTCTCACAAGTTCAACGGAAGTACATATAAAACATATCTGCAATGGACTGGCTATCTGTCCAGTCTCCAGCATACCCACAACCCTGTACTGTAGGTTTGGTGCATATTAAAATGTATTATTAATTTGTGTTGTGTGTGTGTGTGTGTGTGCGCGCGCATTTTCTTCCTTCCTTTCTTTTTCTATTAATTTCTTCTTTTTTCATTTCTTTTCGTTTGTAAGTGTAAGTTGCAATTACAAACATTCTCCTCTTTGAATTATATTTTTGTACTTAGCCTTTACATGCTGCTAGCTAGTTTAACATCCAATAATAGTAATTCAATTATATTAAGCTTTTTAATTGAAATAAAAACGTTTATATTTTAAATCAATACTAAGTTTTTGTATGGTTTAATAGGCCTATATTTTCTCGTTGTAAATCTAGATAAATTCACTTACACTGACAGATATTTTATATATTTTATGTCACTATTTTCCTCTCTTCAGCATTCATCTCAAGCTTTTGTGACACCAGTGGTATTTCCTGTTGCTGTGTAAATGTGTTTTAATTCTTCACAATGATCTATTCATTATCATCCAAGAAATAATTCACGCTAACTCTTGCCAGCAGGGAATTGAAATCTCACGTCTGGTCTCACAAGTTCAACGGAAGTACATATAAAACATATCTGCAATGGACTGGCTATCTGTCCAGTCTCCAGCATACCCACAACCCTGTACTGTAGGTTTGGTGCATATTAAAATGTATTATTAATTTGTGTTGTGTGTGTGTGTGTGTGCGCGCGCATTTTCTTCCTTCCTTTCTTTTTCTATTAATTTCTTCTTTTTTCATTTCTTTTCGTTTGTAAGTGTAAGTTGCAATTACAAACATTCTCCTCTTTGAATTATATTTTTGTACTTAGCCTTTACATGCTGCTAGCTAGTTTAACATCCAATAATAGTAATTCAATTATATTAAGCTTTTTAATTGAAATAAAAACGTTTATATTTTAAATCAATACTAAGTTTTTGTATGGTTTAATAGACCTATATTTTCTCGTTGTAAATCTAGATAAATTCACTTACACTGACAGATATTTTATATATTTTGTCACTATTTTCCTCTCTTCAGCATTCATCTCAAGCTTTTGTGACACCAGTGGTATTTCCTGTTGCTGTGTAAATGTGTTTTAATTCTTCACAATGATCTATTCATTATCATCCAAGAAATAATTCACGCTAACTCTTGCCAGCAGGGAATTGTTTTGTCTTGTGACAGGATCAGGATCAAATCGTGAGTTCACAGAGAAAGTTCCGATGGAGTGTAGTAGTGTAACCACTTAATCCAGGTTGGATCTGTTTGGTTTGGTGTTCTCCACCCATACTTAAAACCCTGATCATACAAAATTATGCACATTAGCTCTAACGCAACTTCAGAAGGGTCCTGCTGGTTTGGCAATCTGGACACGTTCTGAGATTTTATTGGGTCCTACATGACACAAGGGAGGTCAGAGGCTGAGCTGAAATTAGAAACATGACTCAAGCCTTTCAGCTGTAGGTGCTAAAGTAGTCAAAGGACTGATGCCATTAATAAAGGGTGTTCTAGACAAACAGGCTTCTGGTGACTTGAAGACATGTTACTGAACACAGAATTGAACAAGACTCAGGTAAAAACAGGTAATAAACAGGACAGACTAGACTTGAACTCAGGAAACACAGAATGGCTCCGTAAAGTTCTATTTACGTGCTATTGCTAGGAGAGTGATAAACACAGACAATACTCGGCAATCCGAAAGAGGAAGTCCAAGCCTTATAAAGTGTGTCTCATTGGGTGCAGCTGTGTGTGTGTAATCAGTGCAATGGATGATGGGAACTGTAGTCCGGAGTGACATGTAACAGTCTGTGTAGTGTGAGTCAATGTAATGGAAGAGCGATCTCTGGTGGCGAGCGGATGAAAGTCCATGGACTGGATTCATGACAGAAAAGGTGTTTTCAAGGATAAAACAAGTTTAAAACAGCTTTGATTGTTATTTTCTTGTACATTAGAATGTGCCCCGTTTCATCTAAAATGCCATTCAGTGTAACGATAGTTTATATATCTAAAAATCTTGTCCTATTTAAAAAAGACTCATTATATGACATTAAAATACTCTATTGAATGATCACAATGCAGCACCAAATACTCATTAAGTAATTTAAAATATTTACCAATCTTTGCCACTATCCTTCAAACCACTAGGTCTTACTCATTTGTCAACAAGAAGCTTTTAATAATTTAAGATATAGTCAAATTTGTTATGATCACTTTTTAATAATGATGATTGAACATTATTACATTTGTTTGTTTGTTTGTTTACAGGTTATTTGAAACATTAAAGTAACTTTACTTGCATTTCATATGCTTTCTATGTATATGTAACCAAATCTAGGTAACAGTTTATTTTAAGGACCAACTCTCAGTATTAACAAGCTGCTTATTAGCATGCATGTTACTAGTATACTGACTGTTTATTAGTACTTATAAAGCACATATTAGTTACTTATTCTGCATGACCATATTTAACAAGTACCTTACTAACTATTAATAAGTGGCAAATTAGCAGTTTATTGAGGGAAAACTCTTAATCAATCAATCAATCAATAGAGAATACGTGTTCCCTATTCTAAAGTGTAACCAAAATCTCTTTTGAGTCACACTTAAGTTTGGGGAACAATTCTCACTATTAACTATTAAATATGACTTTTGCCTCAATAATGTTACGGGGCGAACGAGACGTGAGACGTGCGGATCCATATGCAAGACTTTATTCAAAGACATGGTCAGAAACAGGCAGGGTTGAACACCAGCAAACAGATATGTAGAGGGCAAGACACAAGAGTAATCCTAGGGCTAGCGTGGGTCTTCGATCAGCGAACAGAATCCAGAGGACTTGACAAGAGGGGTAATCCAATAAACACAGGCAGAAGGTCAGGAAACAGACAACAAGGCAACACGAAGTGGCTAGACTAATACTAGACCTAGAACTGGGAATTAGGAAGGGCTCCGTAATGTAGCTATCGCTAGAAGAGTGATATGCGCTAAACAATACTCGGCAGCTTGACGGGGATCAGAGTGAGTGTTATATAGGGAAAGTGTGATTGATGACAGCTGTGTGCAATCAGTGCTGTGTGCAATCAACTGTGTGTGTGTAATCAGTGCAATGGATGATGGGAACTGTAGTCCGGGTGAAGTGCAACAGTGGTGTGGTGCAAGAGTCCATAGTAGTGGAAGGGTGACCTCTGGTGGCAAGCAGACGGAAGTTCATAGACCGGATTCGTAGCAAATAAACTCTTAATTTGCTGCTTAATTAAGTATAACTAACTACATTAATAGTTAGTTAGGTAGCTGTTAAGTTTAAGTATGGGGTGGAATAAGGGATCTAAAATATTGTCATGCAGACTAAAACATTAATATGTGCTTTATAAGTACTAATAAACAGCCAAGTATCACTGTGCTAGTGATATGCATGCTGATAAGCAATTAGTTAACCCTCTGGGGCATGAGGGGGTTTTGGGGCCCTGGAGAAGTTTTGACATGCCCTGACATTTGTGTTTTTTTTCAGTATCTTAAAAACATATTAATAGCGAATGTCTGATTACACTGTATTCAGCACAAACTGTGCTACTGTTACGGAGGAGGCTCCCCCGGACTCTGTTCTCTAGCCGCCTGCCCCGATCTCTCGCCTGGTTCACGATTCTGCCGCTGCCTTGTCTCTGCTGTTCTGCCTTGCCAGTATTTGACCCTGTATTGTCTGACGATTCTTAATAAACTGCAAATTGATCCAAACCCTTCTGGTGTGTCGCAACAGCTACAGTAATATGTGAGCATGTTTGTGTTTTTGAGAAAACAGCGTTTATGTGTGGTTAGTGAAAAACTAAACATTTTAAGTCACTGAAATAAGTCCATAAAACACATACAGAACATTGTAGCGAGAATTGGTCCTTAAAATAAAGTGTTATCCACTTTTGTAATTGAATTTGACGTGGACACCAAAATGGGGCGTGTCTTTTCACACACACACACACACACACATATATATATATATATATATAAGTTCCCATGGAAACCTTTTTTAACTCATAGCAGGATAGATGAAAACAAAGATCCTTGCGCAGAAAGAGAGGGAACTGTGGATGAGAGTCCACCTACTCACAGAGCTGGAACAGAACAGCTCTTAGCATGGCCAAAGAGCACTGCCACATCAACACTACCGCTCTCACGCTCCTCCTGCTATAAATACAGCACTGCAAGAGCTCACACTGGATGAGCTAATTCACGCAAACTTGATTGCACCTACAGAATTTTTTTACGAATGTCCCTAATCTCACTGCCCATGAATCATCAGTGCATGTTGTTCTAATGAAAATAATGTGTGTATGCATCATCAATATATACAGGGACAACATTACGATTCAGTCTCGCCATGCCTTTTACTGAGACACAATCCAATACTAGATAAATCTTTCATAGGTTTTTAATAAAATAAAGATGGAAAAGGAATGTGCAGAAAAAAAACATATAGGTATATTCACTTAATATTTCAAAGGAATTTAATGGATTTCTCTTTCTGATTTTTTTTCCCCCCTTACCAGAGCAATGTTTATTTCTTCTCTGTCCACTCTCTCTCTCTCTCCATATAAGACTTTGGAACTGCTAAAAACAAGTAACACTTTAGTATAGGGACCAATTCTAACTTGCTTATTAGCAATTAATAACATATTGGCTGTATATTAGTACTTATAAAGCACATATTCTGCATGAACATATTGTACATCCCTGATCCTAATACCTAAACTTAAGAACTACTAATTAACAGCAAATTAGGAGTTTATTGAGGCAAAAGTCATAGTTAATGGTTTGCTTATAGCGAGAATTGGACCTTAAATTTAAGTGTGACCCAAAAACATTTTTAAGGCATATTTGCAAAAAAACTAACAAAAAAAACGTTTAGCTTAATAGACATTGAGAGCTATAATTTGGCCATTAAAGATGGATTTCCATGAAAAGTGTAACACTGTGATTCTATCAAAACATTTGTTCGAGCATTCCAACTGATCCTATATACAGTAACACAAAAATAATTCAAAACACAGCTTATAATTTATTTGAAGGTGTCTTTGTTACAGTGTAATTATGTACTAAATAATATTAATTAACAACATGTACTTTACTACAGGGTTAAGGATAGGAATAGGGTTTGGTTTAGTTGCATGTAATTATACATAATTTTCTGTTATCACTACAGTTAGAACATGTAACGTGCAACAAAGAAAATAAAGTGTTACCAAAATATCTCATTAAAAAATCTCAGTAATCTTATTTTCACATAAATTTACATGAGAAGCAGAACTGTCAAATAGAATAAGACTTGTAGAGAATATTTCTTGAATTAAATACATTTTTTTTCTGACCTCACTGGCAAAGCTTCTTGAGGTGGCAAATTGTGAAACTGTAAGTGTGAGATTTGATGATTACTGAGGATGGAGATTGTTAATAAAGGATTATGTTAATCCATTCCTCACAAAAAGCAATCTTTTGGATTCTGAAAATTTGAATTACAGCGCACCAATAAAACAGATTACATTTATGATAATTTTATGTTACTTTTTGTTGTTGTTTTATTTTAAGATTATTTTTGAGTCACAGTACACTGAGAAAATGAATTTTATATCCAACAGCAAACAAAATAAATATTACATGATAAGTCATTGATTTTGAGGCCAGGCCCTTTGTGCTGTCAAAGAAACTCTTTTCTTGTGGGAGAAACAGACGTTTTCTCATGCTGAGAGATAAGCAGATGTACAGTATGTGTGTGAAAAAATATTATATATGTGTTAAAAGAATAATAAAAATAAAATAAATGACACAGCGGATGAGAACAGTGCCTACTCTGTTTTTATTTGAGCTGCTTAAAGCACACGTAGGTCTGCAAGAAGTCTGTTAAAGATCACTTCATCTGGAAAGCATCTGCTGCGTAAAAAAATCTGATTGACGTCTTTAAAGGGGTCATATGATGCTATTAGGAATGTCTTTTTTGAACATTAAAGCATGTCAACATATTCTGTTACACCAAATACACAAAATACTGATCTTTAAAATAGCATCATATGACCCCTTTAAGATATCAGTTTTACATACATTCTAAATCATAAACATCTTAAAGACATCTTCTAAACGTCTATTTGACATCTGACAGGAATCGTCCTGAGACGTATTGCAGTTGAGCAAACCCTCTACAAAATACGTCTTCCAGATGTAAACATGCACGCAAAATAGACGTCTCTGTGATGTACGTATGCTAGCAAGGAATATGAGGCATGTTATAGGAATATTTGCTTGCCATTTACCGTCACTGTCAGTGACTATTTTTAGTGGAAGGGTAGGATTTAATGAATTTACTTCCAAAAAAGTAACATATCAATGCATACATTTTTAGTTTTAATATTCGTATTGTTTGGTAACCATTTTATAAGGTACTCGAGGCATGCTGTATTGTGAATAAGTCACGGCTGAAGGGGTTGCAGTGACTCTGCCGTGACTTATTCACAATACAGCACGCCTCGAGTACCTTGTTGCTTATTTAGATGTTGTCATTACGTCAGTATTGTATGTTTTATTGTTTGTGCAAACGTGAGTAAATGTGTGGTAGAAACACACTTGGCTTATATACTCATGAGAAAAATTCAATGTTGTCTGTTTTGAATCTGCTCAATAGATACATGTTTAAAAATACCTTTTTGTGTGTGTGTGTGTGTGTGTGTGTGAAAACCGCATCACTGTGAGCTCTGGGTTTAAAAACAGAAGTGCTGATAAAGTTCATGTATTCCAGCGGGCAAACATTCAGCTCAAAGCATGCAAGCACCATTTACTGCTGGCCCTTCATTTCGCTGAGTACACCAATTAGAGTAATGACATTAAGCAAATTGCAACAGACACACAGTCACATGAGCACCATACATGTTAGCTATACGTTGAGCTCATACTGGAGGCAGCATGAAAATAAATGATAGGTTTGCGTGAATAAGATGAAGCAGGAGCGTTAATAACGTTCAGTCGTATACCTGATGCTTGCCATCGAAACTTGACATCTGCTCATAAATACTCAAGATTTCTGCAGCGCCTCCATCTTGGAGACGGAAAATCAGATGTGTGTGGCGTGCGGTGAGGCTGACTCGAGGACTGACTTGATTGATTGCACCAACCTTTTCCAGCGCTGCCATTTTGTGTTTGTATTGGGAGGCACAAAAAATTCCCTGGACCACTGGGGAAAGCATTGCATGCCATTGCATAAAGCATGCATAATGACAAATGGGAACTCATGCTAGCCGCCTGCATGCATTTCCATTTATTTGGTGCTTTACTGTTTGCATCATTTTTATAGCACAGTCTATTTTCTGACTAGTTCAGCCTAAACATTCTGTCATTTAGTCGCTCATGTCATTCCAACCCAAATGACTTCTATGAAACACAAGAGAAATATGCATTACAGATGGTGTCCATACAACTACAGTGAACAGTCGTCATAAAAGGTATGCATCATGATGCATAAAGACCACTGAAATATCATGAAATACTGCTTACGACCAGAGTGCATGTTCTTCCTATTTGTTATTTTCCATCCAGTGATCTGCATTTGGATTATTGAGTCATCAAGTGACAAATCCTCCAGACTGGTTTAGTGAGCTGAATAAACAGATTTATTGAAAGGACTCAATCGATGGTTAGTTTTACCAGTTGGACATTGATACCTCTCTCACAGACTCTCATGAATGTAATCAGTGCTGGGTAACACAGTAACTGATTACACGTAATCTGGATTATATAATCAGATTCCGTTTAAAATACCATAATCAATTACTTTTTTATTGATCCCATGATTATTCACACAATAGCATTCAATTATTCAAAATGTATTGATTATACCTAATACTTCTTTTTCACCTTTTAAATTGTCTCCCACAAATGACTGTAGTGCACAAAATTACAAATTTTAACTGTTTAATTCACTGTAGATGCATGAAAAGAAGAGCATTTTGTGTGTGTGTGTGTGTGTGTGTGTGTGAGAGAGAGCATGTTGTAGATGAAAAAAGTAATTGAATTGCAAAATGAGGATTAAAGAATGATGATTTTTGGGTGAACTATGGCTTTAAGTGCTGTGCGATGTTTTCAGATGAAAGGACACTTTTCTTTACTATATGAAAAGTGTGCAAATACACTCATACGTTCAGTTGGATTGAGCACTATGCTTGTCTTGTTACCTTCAACTAAAGTCAAGTTAGTTTTATTTGCATAACCAGGGCCTAAAATTAACACTCAGCAAGCACCAAATATACATGATTTATGATTTTTTTGTAAGTTGATTGAACAAAAATAATGATAATGATGCAATTAGATGTTTTCCCAATTTGTTTTGCCTGTTTTTTTATATAACAATGCACATACAGTTTCTTGGCCAGTACAATTTTCTTAAGTCAAAGGCTATTGGCAGGTGCGGCAAAGTGTTCAATTCAGGCCCTGCCCCTGTGTATAATGATTTTCACAATGTGCATTTTTTTCAAAGCAGCCTTACAAAAAGTAATGATGTTAATGTTTATAATATCTTTATATTTCCATGCCATATAGTCGCATTGGGCAAATTAGAACTGGGGATAATATAGTTTACATATTACATATATTACACCTTCATGGCAATTTCCTAATTGATGGCCTACAGAAATAGTTCAAACCATTCAAATGAATTTCCATGTTCATGCCGTTTCAAACCCGTATGGTGATATTTTCTCGTGGAAAACAAAACAACACTTTTTTGAAGAGCTCTTTTAAACATGACAATAAAAGTTGTCCATATGATTTATGTGCTGATGTTCAAATCTTCGTATATAATGTATTTTAAAGCATACACTAATTTATCAAATTTGTATATTACACTATTTAGACTTTTTTTTAGCTTGAGACCTTTAGAGCATTAGAATCTTAGTTTAATTTGAGAAGAGAAGCCTTGGAAAATAAGATTTTTAAAAATACATGCCGGCCGGCCCCCTCAGAGAACAATCAATCCTGCCGTGAAACCTTAAAGACTATTCGCTACATTACAGCTTTAAATTACAACTCTGAAGCATGACTCACATTCTGTGCTAGAGCTGACATTAGCTGGGAAAATGAAAGCACCTAGTTGTGTCTTTACAACCCACATAGACAAGCTTTTAAAGCAGGAAAGAATCAGACACATCAGGATTAGGATCACCAAAAGTCTGTGTAAAGTGTTTTGAAATGTCATCGAATTACATAGTGAAATGAAAGTGACCGATAATGACAACTTGTAGAAGTCCAAACTTTTCCACATTAAACTGCTACAAACATACATACATGTACAATACACCAGTCAGTATTTTTGATTATTTCTAGAGGACATGTTTACTTTCTTTCTCTGTCACTTTACTTACGAGGTTTTAAGAAAAATGCTGATTACATAAATGTTTGCTTTCTCTAGCTGTGGCTTCGTATGTTGGTTTTAATCGCCCTCTTTAATTTTTATAAATAATTAAGTTTAAGTGTTAAATTTTATTTCTGTTAGACAAAATAATGTGTGGTAGTTTTGTATGTCATATTTTTCCCAACAGGCCAAATGTAATTTATTATATATATAATATATATTATATATATATTAATATACATTCTGGCAACACTGCTGTTGTGCAAACGGAAGTGAAACAGAGTGAGTCCCCACATCTTTACAAGTATCATTCCCATTCATTTTCTCCCTATGGGTAACAAAAAAATAATAATTTCAAGCCACGAACCAGCTCTAATAAATATGTTTGGAAATAAAAAATAAAATAAAAAAAGGAACAATATTACAAAACTGTTCATAATGTCTTTTATGAAGCACAGTTTTTTATAATCACTTTGCCACTAATTTCAGAACCTTGATGTAATCTTTCAAAACTCACAACAAAATTCATTCAAAATTCACAACATTCATCTATATCTTTAAGGAAACCTTGATCTTGCGGAATAATTGTTTTAACTAACTGAGCCGTTTGAGAGTGTCAGAGATTGACTGGATTCTGTCATTCAGTGTACTTCATGGGAGCGACTGGACTTGCTCTCATTTCCATGGTAACAGTGACTTCTCTGATTGGTTAATATCTCTTCAGTATTCACTGTGAAAGGTTTATACGTTATAGTTAAAAAAAGAAAATTAAATTTCTCTATGAGAAAAATATAAATGGGATTTTTACTTCCAGTGCTGCTGCACTCTATATGAAGAAATCTGAGATCCAAACTTAAAGTCTATAGGAGCAGTATGTTCATGGGTTCCTGCCAGTCACATCGCAAGAGTAGACATGTAACACTAAAAACACTAGAGGAATAAAAGCATCATAAGTTTGGTTAAACTGCAGGTTCTGCTCAAATGAGTAGTAATGATGAAAGTGGTATCAGGACAGTGTTTAAGCTTGTGAGACGAGGGATATTGCGTTGCCCGGAGCAGTGAATAATAAGAGGAGGGAACTGAGGTCATTAAGATGAAATCCCATAGTGTGGATCTAACTCTCACAACACAACCGTCTTACATTGCTGATTATTTACTGAGTAATTAACCACTAATTAACACAGTACTAATTAAGTGTTGAGTGGAAGTCAGTGGGTTTAATGAGTCCAGGGCGTGTTTAAAAATGTTAGGAAATCTTTTGCTAAAATTGTACACTTTGCAAGTTGATCATACTTAAGTTTAGTCATTTGAACATTGACATTTAAAGGGACAGTTCACCCAAAATGGAAAATTCTGTCATCCTTATGCTTTATGAACCCGTATCTGAACACAAAAGAAGATATTTTAAAGAATGTTGGTAACAAATTACTGTAGCCACTGAGGTCCATAGTATGAAAAAATAAATAAAAATAATAATAATAATATGGAAGTCAAAGGGTACCAGCAACTTGAGGATAAGTAAATGATTTTTGGGTGAACTATCCCTTTAACTTGTCTGGGATCGTTGCTACGAGGATATGAATAAAATGTTATATCATGCATCAGTAACAGTTTATAATAAGGAACACATATTCACTATCAACTAAGAGTTTTCCCTGAACAAACTCCTAACTTGCTGCTTATAAATAGTTAGTTAGGTCGTTGTTAAGTTTAGATATGGTGTGGATTAAGGGATCTAAAATATGGTCATGCAGAATAAGGTATTAATGTGTGTCTCTGCGTGTGTGTGTGTGTGTGTGTGTGTGTGTGTGTGTGTGTGTGTGTGTGTATGTGTGTGTGCGCGTTTTTGTGGCAATGAGGACATAAATTTGTATAATGACAAAGGTATAACATAGGCATTACAAGAAGAAGGTGACTTTTCAGGACATTACCCCATGTCCCCACTTTTCAAAACGCTTATAAATCACACAGAATGGAGTGTATTGAAAATCTGAAATAGCACAAAGTTTCCTGTGAGGGGTAGGTTTAGGGGTAGGGTTGGTGTAGGACAATAGAATATACGGTCTGTACAGTATAAAAACCATTACGCCTATGGGATGTCCCCACCTTTCACAAAAACAAACCTGTGTGTGTGTGTGTGCGTGCGTGCGTGTGTGTGCGTGTATGTGTGTGCGTGTCTGTGTATGTGCGTGCGTGCGCGTGTGTGTGTGTGCGTGCGTGTGTGTGTGTGTGCCTGTGTGTGTGTGTGTGTGTTTCCCTGGAAATATTTCCCTGTTTAATGCAATTTTTCCTTACAAATTGTATTATCAGCATAACAATTTGAGTAAATGTAGCTGTGCAAAAGGTAGGGGATGATGCTCCCTTCTAGAACAATGTGCATTCATGTTTAAATTGTAACATAATTTATCATGTTTAGTGATTCTCATTTCTTTATCACTAAACGCTAAAACTGGCACTGTTTCTTTTTAACCCATCTCATGGTGTGTGATGCTGAACTCTTGTATGAGTTTCTAATGTTTTTGTATTCTTTGCACTTTTCTAAACATTAATATTTTATGTGCAACAATAACATGCTCTGGATCAGTGGCCTTACACCTGATTTTAAATCTTTTTTTTTTCTTTTCATCTTTTTAATAGTTTTTTGTTTTGATGTATTTTAGAGAGTTGGCAGTCAAAAATACAACTGATGGATGATAGATATTCTTGTCAGAGTCAGTGACTCATTGACTCACCTGATTCATTTTAGCAGAATCATTTAAAAACAAATGACCACTGAGTAAATTGGAGATTGAAAATTTCGGCTGTAGCTTTGTTTGAAACAATTTTTTTGGTGGAAAAATAGATAAAAAACAGTCAACATTGACAATATTGTTTCTAAAATGTACATCACTTAATATGCAGATAGCCTATTTATTCATTTATTTACATTGGACAGTCTGACTGAAAAACCATACAGATGGCCATCCAAGATATCATGTTTTATATCAAAGCTTCCATATTCTGGAGGATTAGAGCCACATACTTGTACAACCAAACTCTAAATGCATAAGAAGTTTCCTAGGACAACTAATAGCAGGGGTGTTTGCAATATTTTAATTTACAGTTACATAATTGCATATATTTCTGAGCTTTCTATGGGAATCATACGGCTGACTCACTACTCTATATTCTTAAAAACAACGTTACAATTTACGCTGTACCACAATGCAATTTGCCAGAAAATCTCAGAGAAAGCTATTCAGAGACAGATCATATAGTTGAAACACTCCAAGTGAAAAACCATACAGATGGCCATCCAAGATATCATGTTTTATATCAAAGCTTCCATATTCTGGAGGATTAGAGCCACATACTTGTACAACCAAACTCTAAATGCATAAGAAGTTTCCTAGGACAACTAATAGCAGGGGGTGTTTGCAATATTTTAATTTACAGTTACATAATTGCATATATTTCTGAGCTTTCTATGGGAATCATACGGCTGACTCACTACTCTATATTCTTAAAAACAACGTTACAATTTACTCTGTACCACAATGCAATTTGCCAGAAAATCTCAGAGAAAGCTATTCAGAGACAGATCATATAGTTGAAACACTCCAAGAAATGCACAAGAAGAAGATAATTTCTTCTGTGGTCAAGATACAAATAATTGCGAGTGATTTTCATCGGTGAAATGGCTCTTGTGTTGAGCCTGGGGGTTCACTAGGGGCAGAGATTAATTGGCAATCGGCTGTGAATGTAATTAGGTGTCACATATATTAAACACGCATGTTTTTGGAGATGAATTGCAGGTCGATAGGTCAAAGACACACTGACTGAAAGGCTGGTCCTGTCCCGGACCTGTGTACATCCAGAGACCTCTTTGCTATCTGTGATAGATGACTACAGTGTATAGAGAGTGGCGCTACACAAAACCATTACCCTATGAATTCAGTGGCGCCTCCCATGGCTTCTCTTAATCTAATTGTGCCTGCAACAATAGCACTGAGCACAGTGGTTCAGGTAAAGCTCTGTATTCATCTCATCTTTGTCCCTTCAAAGCACTCAGTCTAAATCCAGCGCCGCAGCTGGGAGCGATTGTGTGATAGTGGTGGGCAGATACACAAATGTGGAGTTTATTTGAATATTTATGGGTGATGCAAAGTGATTGAGATGAATCTTCTTTTGAATATCTGCACCCCATGGGCTACACTGAACATGTGTTGTGTGCATTGAATTGTGCATGCCTGATATGTATGCAATAGGTAGGGTTCAAATAAATTGCTCCATGATATATCTATCTGTCTATTTGCTCATGATTTGCTAAAGGAATTATGCTAATCGGGTAATGCTGCAAACATGCCCACAAAATTGTTGATCGCAGTTTGCGCAGGGAAACAAATGCTAGTTACTGCTGCAGTCACTATAAAATGTACATACGAATCTTTCAATATACCACTAACCACAAGCTAGTCAAATTGCACTGACCTTTTTGAATCTGCTGCCTTATATAATGCACCTCATTTGCATAGAAAGAAGTTTGTCCAGAAAGAAAATGATGCTGTGCATATAGAGCCTGGTTGTGTTGGACTGTGAGTGGTATATGAATAACTGCTGCATAAGTAAGTGAGTATGTATGTATGTGTGTGTGCGCTGCAAATGCGTTTCCGTGCCATGTAGATCAGAGGTGATCTTTGATAGATTGGGGATCTTTTTCTCAGGGGACTCATTTTTGGCAACCCAGTCTCATGATGAAGTCGTAATAATTTAAATGAGATTCTGAAGTCGTAAGAAACGCTACAGTTAATGAAACCTACAGCTATTCAAAAAGCCCAAACCCTTACCCAACCCATAAACCTGTAAAAAAGATTCTTCTTCGTGCCTTTATTTTGATCACAATCCTTTTGTTCAACACTGAGAATTTTCACATAAAAAATAAAAAAAATTAAAATTAAAAAGTCCAGTATTAGCCATGGCTGTAATTAAGAAGCTATTCACACAGGACACATTCTTGCATTTAATAAAGCTGGACGGAGCAGCACGCAATGGAGCAGAATGAGACACATTTTTCAAACCTGAACTGGCTTGAACCTGACAGCACCTTAAAAAGTAATGACATGAGATGCTGACTAAAAGGCAACACAATGACCCAGAATTTCCCTCACTGGCGTATGTATACACAGATAAAATATTTAAAGGGGTCATATGATGTTGCTAAAAAGAACATTATTTTGTGTATTTGGTGTAATGAAATGTGTTTATGCGGTTTAAGGTTCAAAAAACTCATTCTTTTCCACACACGGTACATTATTTTTTCTCCTCTATGCCCCGTCTTTCTGAAACACGTTGATTTTTACAAAGCTCATCGGTCTGAAAAAGTGAGGTGTGCTCTGATTGGCCAGCTATCCAGTGCGTTGTGATTGGCTGAATACCTTAAGCGTGTGAAGGAAATGTTACGCCCCTTACCATACTGTGATTTCTTTTAAATACTGAGTTTATATATTAAAATATAAACGAGCCATTTGTTGCATCCAGTGGGGACATAATTATGGATTATAATGACTTATACTGTCTTTTTATGCGTTGCGTTGCATCGCACTGCGTAAACATAAAACCATGACTGCATTTGTGATTGGAGAAATGACAAACAACAAGTGCTACTCTACACTGCCCAAAACTCACGTTTGAATCATCAGTGGCAAATCCTTTAAATATGAAAACGTACTTACAGTCTGTGAGTCAGAACAGCCGGCATTGTAGTCTCCTCTACCAGGATCAGTAAACAGTAAAATGTGCTGCACACATCTGAATATTTGGGTTGAACTGTTCTGGAACAGTGTTGTAAATACAACTTAACCACTGATTTCTAGTCGTGTCCTCTTTTGGAAGGCCAAACAAAGTAGTTTCGCTTTCACAACGAAACACACAGCATCACACACAGTGGGCTTGAGCGAGCGGCGGCCGGTGGGCTAGAGGTGGAGGCGGAGAATATCCGCCGAACGCAAGCAGCGTACACTATTCTGTGTCAGCCACGACACATGGATATGTTTTCTACATGTATTTACACTTTGATTTGAACGAAAACGTAAACACGTTCAGGCCCTGAAGTAGGTGCAGAAGATCCTCAGTCTGGAACACGCAGAAGAAAGTACCTTGAAGTCAGTGGTTTTCTGAAATGAGGAGGCAAAGTCCTCAAAGTTTTTTTTTATTCATTTTTTTTATAAAATGTAAATTCATGTCCCAGTCACAAAGTTAGAAAAGTGAACTAAAGTTTTACCGGTGCATATCTCACTTTCCAAACCACAACCAGAATACCTTTGGCAATGTTACAAACACATTAATTCTAAACATGATGGAAAAAGATTGAACTGTCATGCAAACAGCTGAGTTTGCGTAAGACGTTGCTCTACTCATTGCTGTCACTGAGAATAATTATTTCTCTGAATAAGTATAAAAAGGGTGTGTAATAGTTTGTGTCGGTTTTAAGGTTTGAAAACACAGTTATGAATGGATTTGGATGGATCTCTGTGATCTCTCTTTGTTTCACCCACTAAGTGACGTGACATGTGGCCCATACTTGGAATTAGTGCTCTGCATTTACCCATCCAAAGTGCATACACACAGCAGTGAACACACACAAACCGTGAACACACACCCGGAGCAGTGGGCAGCCATTTATGCTGCGGCGCCCGGGGAGCAGTTGGGGTTCGGTGCCTTGCTCAAGGGCACCTCAGTCGTGGTATTGAAGGTGGGAGAGAGTGCTGTACATTCACTCCCCCCACCTACAATCCCTGCCGGTACGAGACTCAAACCCACCACCTTTAGGTTATGAGTCTGACTCTCTAACCATTAGGCCACGACTTCCCCACTACTGCTGTATCCTGGAGGTCCTAAGGAATTTTTATGGCGGTCACAGGCCATACCTTAGGAATCAGTCTCTAGGTGGGTGAAGTGCATTTTGACCAATGAGAAGTCCTGTCCTTCCTGGGCTTGGTACTAGAGGTCTTCTTCTTGCCCTCTAACAGGTGTCTGGCTGTTGTCCTAGCATCTTTATCTGATGGCGCTGGACAGTTTGCTTATGTTAGTCCAACAAGATACAATCAAAATGTAGCAAACCTTTGTCCACTATTGTGGTCAAAGAGGGGCCCCTCCATAAACTGGACCCTAAATGTGCTGTCCACTACATATATATTTCCCAAAACGTATTTTGCTGTAACACAGCATGAAAATGAAAGACAAATATAAACAGGTTGTGTAATAAATTTGAGGTTGATTTAAAAAAACGAGCTTTCAGTAAGATTTTGTGTTGGGCGCAATATAACAAACGTTTCTACTAGATGAAATTCACTTCCCTTTCATTCCCTTTGGTTATATTTGATTGTGAACAGTACAAGTGTGACTTCTGTAGTTTATCATGAATCATGAATTGTGTGTGTGTGTGTGTGTTCACATTGTAAGTGCTAAAACTTTTACCAACGTTTTGTACCATTCTAATGAAGTAAAATTCTAAATAAAACAAAGTGTAATTTTTTTTGGTCAAACATGACTGAATCGCACGAGAGCGTTAAAAATCCATTCATTGATTGTGGAGAGTTTTGATGAACCCTGGTCGGGGTTGTGAAACCAATGTAGGTTACAGCTATACTCTATCCCTGCTTTTTAAAGCTCTGTGTTACTAGATTATCATGGGTTTTTGCACTGCTCTCTTTTGAGGATTTTGGAGCTCACAGAGTTACTCCCTGCATTACACCATAGACATCACAAGGCCTAGCAGATATGTATGCAAATATCTGCGAAGATTAGCTTCACCACACAATGCAAACATTACCATCTGAGCCATCAGAAGCATGTGTTCGCCATATTCCACATGCTAAATCAACACATACAGCTGACATTTGCTGTCTTGCAGCATTGATATGTAGCATTCGATAAGCGCTGAAGGATTTATTCATTGGATCAAGAATTTTCATCCAATTAGGCATCCAAACAGTTCTGAGGTGCATTCAAGCTTTGAGCTCGGCCCTCAGATTCTTAGCTGTGAGTCTTTTCAAAGATTTCTTGCTGCTATAAAGACCTTCTGTCTCAGTGTGTTGCCACTAACTGCAGCGCATACATTTGGTAATGCTGGGCTGCTGTTGGTAATGAATTAGTGGTGTGAGGTGCTCGGGGAGCCGTTTCAGAACACCCACTCCATGCTTTCATTAGCAAGTCGACAAAGTAGCTCCAATGATCGATGCCTAAGAAACGTATAGGCCGTAATTAATGCAGGGATTTATGCAATATGAGAGCACAATGCTGGTTCCTCACTGTATAATTAATCCAAGTGTTGCAGGGGCACACCTTGTCTCAACTCCATTAAAGGTGCATTTCTTTTCCAACGGATAGACACAAGAGCAGAATTTAAGTATTACTCTGAATGAGCCTTGGCCCTGTTTATACTCTCCCCGCTGTGCGGAGCTAAAGCCCGAGCCCACCGATGACGGAGAGCCAATTCCCGCCGCAATCTATGAGCAAGCACGATGCCGAGCAACTGAGTGGAGGATCGCTCCGGAAGTAGAGCCCAAGCAATCAGACCAGGTGCGTGAGCCGGCTGCAATGCCCATCGCGAGGGAGAAAGCCGTAGACTGTGAGAGCGCGGAGTGGAGCTCCGCCCACTGCACTGCAGCTGAGGGTGAGCTGACAATACATCTGGGACTGCTGGACTTAGAAGGGCACCTTATTGACTGGGAAACCCTCTCCTCTCTCCTTCGTCCCCGCTGCTCCCGTCCAGCCCTGAGGGGGCTCCCTTTTCCCAGTCCAGCCAGGAGTGGGCTCTGATCCCTGAGCCCTTCTGCCCGCCCTCAGCCCACCATCAATACAGTGCGAGTGACAAGGGTCTGCCATCCTCCAGCATCGCCATGGCTGGAGAATCCCTCATCTCCGCCTCCAGCCTCCGATTCTGCCTCGGTCCGTAGAGCCAGCGGCTCCACCTCAGCTCCTAGCTCCCTCAATTCCACCGTCACCCGTCGATCCACCAGCTCCGCCTTGGTCAGGCGTCGACCAGCCATTGCCTCAGGACTCCACTCCTCTGGCTGCCTCTCGTTGCTCTGTCCCACCGGCTCTATTGGGCTCCTTCCTCCCACCAGCTCCACCTTGGTCCTCAGTCGCTCCGGCTCAACTGCGGATCGGTCGCCAGAGCCCTCGGCTCCACCCTGGCCCCCCGGATCCTCTGCATCCCCCTGGCTCGTTGGCTCTCCATCTCCGCCTCGGGCTTCTCCACCACCTGCTCCGCCGCCGTTGGTCAGCCCCCTGGAGTCAATGGCCATTCCTCCTCCATGGCTTCTCCCTCCGTCGGCTCCACCGTGGGTCGCCATCATGGCTGTGGCCTGGGTCCTGGTTGGCTCCTCCTGCTCCAAGCCCCTCCTGTCTCCTCCCTGGCTCCTCCCTCCATTGTCTTGCATGAATTTGCATGAAATCTGTCACTACATGTTGAGGTCAGTCATACCTAGAATAATCTGTGAAGTTCTGAGCTTGTTTATGGTTCCAATTTTTGGTCCAAGCAGACGCTAAGAAGCACACCTTAAACTTTTTTCTTTTGTCCTTTCTTTCTTTTGGCAATTTACTTTCTTAGTGTATATAGCCACCTACTGGATGGTTGTGCAGTTATTTTTCGTCTTTACTCAGTTTTTTTATATTATTGTGAACAAGAATTGTATTGTTTGATAGAGTTGGGGTACTTGGACTCTGAGCTCAGACTGCAGTTATGAATGATCCCAGATGCATGGGTGGACTAGTATTCGAACTTGACACAAGGTGCATCCCAGTTTGCATACTTATGCACTATTCTATGCAGTTTTGTAGTATAAATAGTGTGAATAGTGTGTTCAATCCAAAAGAAAAAGTGCACTTTAAATACCACTTATAATGATGTTTAATTTCCTACACACTACTACAGTACAAAACGTATCTCATAGCTGCATATCATCACATGTATTGCCTTCAGTCTTTGCATCACTTGCAATGGATCCGCAGCAGACAGATGCAAGAGCGCATGCATGCAATTTAAGTTTTGGTAGCAAATCCTCCAGGGACAAATATTTCAATATCACAGTGATGTGGCATCCCTGAGCTGTTACCCAGCTAAACCTACAGCTTAGGCTAGCACCACAGGGAACTTAGGCAATGGCAACATAGTTCGGAGAGTTAGAGGAAGAATTAGGACCAAACAATCCATCGAAATCTGTAAACTGATTGTATTGTATGAGAGAGTTCACTGGGAGCACAGATAGAAATGTAGTAATGGCACTGCTGTACAGATTTAGGTGTAATTTATCAGTAATTAATCCCAATGGCACATGCTTTTAACCTTAATCATGAAATGATATCTCAGCCAGGGAGACATGTGGCCGCATGGGACACAGACGCTCTGTTCAGTCAAAAACAATCACTGTGTCTTCAGAAGATATCATAAAAACCGCTTAGTATTTAAGTATTTATCTTTCTCTGTCAAGTCCGAATTAAATTACAACATTTCAATTAAAAAATCATATCCGTTCTTCCTAAATAAACAAAGGCAGTCTATCACATCACTCCAGATGCTATTTTTAGTTTGGCCCGTTACTATTTGACATGTATCAGAATTCCTGAGCTCCTGATGTCTCGTTTGTTTTTGAATCTCTAATGGTCCCCTTCACTTCGAAGCCCCGCACGACTGGAAAAAGGCAGCATCTGGTTATGAAGAAGTTGTTTTTGTGTGGCTGAAACTTCAGAGGCAGGTTTAATCTTTCTTGTAACACCTATTAGCCCTAGAAGCCGCTGCTGTCTCCCCCCTGATGTGGGCTGCTGTCCCTCGATACAGCATCAGTCTGCCAGGTGCCAGGTGCTTGTGATGAAACATTGCCAGCTACCAAATGTTCATCATCAGCGATGAGAAATGGAGAGCAAAGCAACGGATATGAAGGTCATTCATTCCAGTCAAGTCACATCTATTTATACAGCATTTCATACAATACAGATTGTTTCAAATCAGCTTTACAATAATGAACAGGAAAATGCAGTTCTGCTCAAAGTTTACTTTCACCTTGCAGAATGTGCAAGATGTTAATAATTTTAGCAAGATAAGAGGGATCATAGATACATAGTCCACAAGATAAAATAATGACTGAATTTACACAAATGAATGAGTTCAAAAGTAGTTTACACACCCGTGTCTTAATGCATTGTGTTGTCTTCTATTATAAAACAGACCGTTACAGCCCTTGATTACTGTAATGACTTGATTACTTAATTTTAGGGAATTCATTATTATTCATTCATTCAGGTTTTGAAAGGACTCGGATCTGAAAATTCGAGGTCCACCTGATTAAAACTGATTTCATATTTGTTATTTTACACTTTAACAGCTACTCGGCCAGCGAGAAGTTAATGTCAGAATATTTTAACAAGTTGACTATGTATTTTCCTGGCCACGGGTAAATACGTTCTTTGATAATTTATAAGCTCTTAGAGAGGTAACAATGATCTTTGGCAAAGGTTTTGACTTTAAAATTTCACGACACCATACAATGATCCTTTATAAGTGAAACATGAATTTTATTGGCTATTCTAGATTACATTCAAACTAGGCTAAAACACACACACACACACACACACACACATACAGTTGCATCTCAATAAATTAGAATGTCGTGGAAAAGTTCATTTATTTCAGTTATTCAACTCAAATTGTGACACTCGTGTATTAAATGTGGAAAAGTTCATTTATTTCAGTTATTCAACTCAAATTGTGAAACTCGTGTATTAAATAAATTCTATGCACAGACTGAAGTAGTTTAAGTCTTTGGTTCTTTTAATTGGGATGATTTTGGCTCACATTTCACAAAAACCCACCAATTCACTATCTCAACAAATTAGAACACTTCATAAGACCAATAAAAAAAATGTTTTTGTGAATTGTTGGCCTTCTGGAAAGTATGTTAATTTACTGTACAGTTGTTCCTCGTTGCTGACAAAGGTGTCCTGAATGGCTGCTGAGGGAATCCCAGAGCTTTGGGATTGGTCGCTGAGATGACGTTTGGGTGACGTCCTTTTGGGGAGACCCTCGTTCGATGGGTTGGTTGCCGGGTTACGGAAGAGGCTTGAGCAGTCCTGCTTAAAGTCTTGAGTTTGCAAGACTGCGTTCTGCAGAGTTACGAAGCTTCAACTCAAGTGTTTGAGTTCTGGAGTCTCGCGATGCGGTGTTATGGCAGGGAAGCGCTTGTAGCGCTGTTACCAGAAGTCTTGAGCGAGAGAGCGCGAGCGAGAGCGTAAGACTTTGTGTCCAATTTTAAGCAGGCTGACTTTTGTCCAGCCCACAGGTCGTGGTCCAATCAGATGGTGGCTGTGGGGTTTAGCCACGCCCCATACTGTTCCTTATCATGCATGAATCACATGCTGTTTGTGGCGAGTATTTCTGCAAGTTTTTAAGAACTTCTTATAAAAATATCATCACCGGAAAATGATGCCGAA
>NW_015507467.1:24341-28273 GCF_001515645.1 Sinocyclocheilus grahami | reverse complement strand
TAAAGTTTAGCACTAAAGAAAGAGACATAAGGAATGACATTTATGGAACCATTTTGCATATTCAGCAGATCTAAAACCTGAGGGAAAACGTCAGATTCTTAGTTCAAACAAAGCTTGTAAAAAGGTGTAACTGATACTTAATGTATCAATTAATAAGACTAAGTTTGATACTTAGCGAGTCTCGGCGGTCTGAAAGAGATTCCTGATGCACATCTTAAAGCTTCCCGTAGATCTTTGCTGAATTCGGGTCGATGAAAAGAACCAGTTTGAGTCAGTGTCACTTGATGAATGGAAAGGACTAGGCCGAAGAAAGGCCTGGCACAAGCTTTGGTATCCTGCAGCGTTTCTCACATCTTCTTAGCTTATGACCGAACCACCGACTGGGGCGGGTCTCTTGAAGTGTGGCCTTTAAAGCCTGCAGAGATTCTCGCCTCTCAAGATGGGCTTGCCCAATGGGGGAGTCCGGAATCTCAAGTGGGAGTTCTGCGTTTTTATGGCCCTTTGTCTCTAAGCATGGTATTTTGCATATGTAATTCGCTTGGGTGTAGAGACACAAATTAGTAGAGATCCTTAGAACATCAATATGTTGCATAGGTATCAGCATATAATATACACGCTTGTTTCGATCATAAGAAGGCGAATTCATAGATACTAGACATGGTAGAGTTACTTATATGAATGAGTGGTTTATCGTAAGCATGAATAAAAATAGTCTATAATACAACAGATTAATACAAAACAGCAATAATACACACAATGGCCTGAAGAAAATGTGTGTTCATTCAAAGAAAAGGTTTTCCTATGAATTAATTAGTAGAACAGTCCATTTCTCCTGTGCATTTTTACCCCTTGTTTCTGGAGAAAGCAGAATGAGAGCCGGCTCGCATTCCACAAGGTTGTAAATGTATCGGGTTACCATGAAACCAGGGTCTTGTTCGGGGTCCTGGGGTGTTACAAAGTATTTGTGAAATCTAGCTAACAAAATATATATTGTGTGTTGGAGTGGTCCAGACGCTACAATTCCAATAAACATCAAATATAAATATATACGGCATAACACATACAGTGGATACATTTTCACTACTTATGAGTTTTTAAACGATTTGTCTTTTAAAATCGTCATGCAAGGTTCTGTTTCTTTTGTTGTAAGAGAAGTTTGTAAGGGTTCCAGACAGGGCAGGAAGCAGGTGGTCAAAAAGTTATGTGGCGTCACGCTGTATATCCCGTGGTGGCAGGCCCGAGGGCGTGATTAAATTACTGTCCTTTTCCTGTTTGGACATAATAGTTCCATCCATTGGTGGTCACAAGACATCGTGGTTTCTATATGTTGTGAACGAACCTTCCAGTTCTGATTCAAAGAAAGCTTTGTACACAAAGCGCTGTGTCAGCGGCGGACCAAGACCGAATGATTGACGCGCCAGCGGGCGGAAGGCGAGCGATAGCTTCTAAAGCTGCATCAACCGGAGTCAAATCAATAAGTTGCGTTCCTTCCTCCTTGATCCTTTCTTCCAGTTCTGGATCGAGGACGAAGGAATGCTGTTTGATGAAGGGTGAGATTTCAAGTTCGGCCTGATACTCATCGTCGGTAAGGTGATACAATGCTAAATCGTTAATATGGAGGATCGAACCCTTAGGGGCATTGATCCATAAAGTCTGGTTGGGCAGGATAATGCGAGTGGCAGTGTCGTGTTTATCGTATGTGAGGGTAGCTGTACGCACTGGGGTGTCGACTAGCCATCGATTTCAACGATTTACGACAAAAAAAAATTGTTTTTGGTGAAAGGAGTCAATCCTAGTTTCGGGACCTGGATTTAAAGTTGAGTTAAGGGAGTTCCCTGATGATGGGACTAGAGGGGAAAAGAATTGTAGTGAGAGAGAGGGAAAGAGGGAAAAAAAATTAAAAACATATAGCTATAAAGGAAAACACAAAGAGAGACACAAAGGGAAAAAAACAAACAAAGAGACACACGGACACCGAATGAGGTGAGACAGCAAACGAGTGTCACGGGTGTGGAGTACCTCCTCTCTACTAGAGGTTGGTCCTAGCAGTGCGGTGGAGGAGAGTATGTAGGTGTTGTGTTTAAGAAAGATAGCTATATGTCTTCCTAAAATGACAGAAGTTATGTCAGTGTGGTGTAGAGTATGAGATTGTCGGTCTGTGTCAGTTGGTTTGGTTCTTGTGAGTCGAAACACGGTGATGCCTTTTGTTCTTGTGTGGATTCAGTTTGAGCTTGGTCAGCTTGGAATCTTTGTGAGTTCCTTCGTTGATTCCTTGGACTGGTTGCTCCAGGGCGTGTCTGTTGTTTTTCCTTGGAGGGTCCGTTGGATTCCCACGAGCCTTTTCCTCTTGAGTTTCCAAACGAGTTTGGCTGATTCCACGATCTGTCCCATTGATTCTCACAAGGTCTGGGTTGGTCCTAAGATTTTTCCCAGTGACGTCCAGGTGAGTGTTGTCGTCTACGCGGTCCATCCCAGTGGTTGTTCCTATGTTTAGGTCGGGTACCAGCATGGGGGTCTCGTTCTCTGTTGGACAAGGGTGTGTTCCTCTCTTTGTGTGGAGGCTTGGCATGGTCTTGATGTTGGGCGCCCTCTAGAGCCAGACCTTGACTTTGAGTGTTGAAGTCAAGAACTACTGGGGTTTTGGTGCCCTTTTCTGAGGCCATCTTTTGTTTGCCGTAGGCTTTCTGTGCCAAGTCTCGCAACTGTTGAGCATTCATTGTTCGCGGACATGCGAGAACGCCAAGATGGTGGCTTACTCCAGGATGGAGGTTTCTCAAGAAGAGAGTTTTGAAGTTTAGATCATCTTCCATGTTCGATTCGTTGCGAGTTCCGAAGTATGCTCGTCTGAGTCAGCTGTAGTAGGCTTGAGGAGATTCATGACGTCCTTGTCTCGTCTCCAGGGCAGCCACTAGTCCTTGTTCTGACTCAGGGTCGGCAAATTCTTTAATGAGGGCCTCTCGGAGGAGGTGGTAGTCAGCCTTTTTTCCAGGAAACTGCACACGTCAGGGCTGGCTGTTGTTCGGAGCAAATCTTTGTCCGTGACATTGAGCCTCATTTCCAGATGGAAATCGATGTCTTGCAGATAAGCTTGGACATCCTGGCTACCTGGCACACTTGGGGTGAATTTGCCAATGTTTCTGGCGAGCTTGTCGAGGTCTTTGAGGTCCAAGCCATGCGATGCTCTGTGGCTGGCTGGAGCAAGTTCTTTTAGCTTTGTCGTGAGGTAAAGTTGAGAGGGAGTCGGTGAATGTTTCAGCACTGCCCCCTCCCCCTTTTGCTCACGCATCAGTCGTGGAACAGGTGACCCGGTCCTGCATGGCAAGGGTGAGACTGGTGCCCATCGGGTCCTTGTAGGCTCAGGGAGCAGCTCGTAGGCAT
The DNA here is from genome assembly GCF_001515645.1 of Sinocyclocheilus grahami. Classification (NCBI taxonomy): domain Eukaryota; kingdom Metazoa; phylum Chordata; class Actinopteri; order Cypriniformes; family Cyprinidae; genus Sinocyclocheilus; species Sinocyclocheilus grahami. Next base: position 24,895 of record NW_015507467.1, on the reverse strand, counting down.
GTCTGAGTTCCTCTCTGATGCTGTCGGACTTTTCTTTGATGTAGTCCAGCTGTTGTGTTAGGCGACTGATCTCATTTCTTGACTCATCCAGGTGAGTTTCAAGGGCTTTAATTCGGCCGTTCTTGTCTCTGAAGTCGGCCTTTGCCTTTTCCAGGAGCTGTTCTGCATATTGTAGCTTGCTGAAGAGATCAGCGTAGTCAGCCTTTTCTCGTTCCATTTCTTGGGTAGCAGCTGCTATGGTCTCTTTTAGCCTAGTGATCTCCTCGGCGCCTTGTTCCACTTCATCAGGCCCTTCCTGTCGTTCCTGAGCCTCCAGTTTTAGCTGTTCGATGCGTCGTTGTGCACGTGTTAGCTCCTGATGGAGATGGGCGGCGTGCCTGTCGCTCAGCTTGAGGGTGGCGATGAGTGTGTGGCTTAAGGAGCCGGTGATCTTTGCTAATTCTTTGTGACTGTAGCTCTGACTTGGGTCTTGTTTCATGAGGTTTGCTATGTTGTCATCCAGCTGGTCTTGTGTCTGCTGTCTCAGTGTTTCAGCAGCCTTAGGTAGGAGGCTG
>NW_015507467.1:16861-24098 GCF_001515645.1 Sinocyclocheilus grahami | reverse complement strand
TCCTGTGCCTGATGCCTCAGTGTTTCAGCAGCCTTAGGTAGGAGGCTGTTTGTTGTGACACTTAGCCAGGTCTCGAGGTCTTCCCAGTGGCCAACAGAGTCTGTTGTGTGAGACATGTTTTGGTGCGGTGAGGGAGATCTAGAACCTAAACTGACACAGACCTTGAAGAAGAGGAAACAAAACAAAACAAAATGTCACGTGTGGTTTGACAGTGAGTGTGTAAGGGACAGGTGAGTGTAGTTCTCGACGACTGTGATTCTCTGGTGGGTGTGCTCCTAATTTGTAGTCTCTGTAGGGAAAATTAGTAAGCACACACACAGGTAGCACAGCTAGAGAACGGAGGGAGGAAAAATGTCACGTGTGGTTTGACAGTGAGTGTGTAAGGGACAGGTGAGTGTAGTTCTCGACGACTGTGATTCTCTGGTGGGTGTGCTCCTAATTTGTAGTCTCTGTAGGGAAAATTAGTAAGCACACACACAGGTAGCACAGCTAGAGAACGGAGGGAGGGAAGAAAAAGAGCAAACAAATGGAGCAGAGGACAGGATAGTAATTGGCTGCTTCCAATTTTCCTGTAAGAGAAATGTTTTTTTTTTTTTTTGTAAGAACAGGGAGTTAATGGTAAGATGAGAGGGAAGGATAAAACAACACAATACCCTTTTCTGGTAGCAGAATGAGGATAATTAAATTATCTTCTCTTTTCCTTTTTGGTTAAGTTTGGACACCAGGACTGTGGTTGTTATTAAAATTTCTTCGGGTGAAGGGAAAATAATAACAATGGCAGTATTGGTTTCTCAACTGTTAAGATTTACACTGTCCACCAATTAGACGTTCCTAGATGCTTGTTCAAATTTTGGCGGATGCCTGTCAGTCTTCTTAGCTGGGTAGGGTTTCGCAAGAGAGTGAAAGGTAAATGGAAGACAATTTTGAAACGGCGTTCTCAAGTTTCATATACCTGTTCAATTGCTAAAAATATCTGCTTTGTGATTTTTCACAGGCAAAATCCCAGCAAACAACCGCAGTAGTAAACTCAGAAGGAAACAGCTGAGAGACAGAAGAAGAAGAGAGAAAAATTTAGCTTACAATGTTAGGAAAAATGACAGGGTGGTGTCGCTGTTAAATTGATACACTTAGGGGGTTGGTTTTGCTGTGTTAGCAGGATAAACTAACTTATCCTAAGTGCTGAGGAAAACCCTGATTTTCCTTTTGGGGTTTTGCCATTAACAGGCTTAAGCCAAACGGGCAAACTTATAAAAATTTTGAATTACTGAATGAATTAAATAACTGAAAGGGCGAGGACAGAAGGCCAATTGCAAATTAAATTAGAATTTCAGGTTAGAAATGGTATTTCCTGGTTAAAATTGAATGATGTTATCATTAAAATTGATGAGAGTAATTAAAATTACGATTAATCAATCAATATCTTGAAGCAGGATAACCCAAACCCTAATGAGCTAACCATGAAATTAAAATGTTATTGCATTATTGACAGTTAAGGATTAAAATTTTGATGATGTTTGTCATTAAAATTGGCAATGCAATTATAGTTGAACTGATCGGCAAATATTGTGGCAATATGGGAACAGGACCCGCAATTAATTATTAAATGAGATTAAAATTCCAAATATGTAATTAATTATGAAATCAGTATTAGTAACTTGTTATGCTTAAAGATTAAACTTTTAATGTTGTTGTCTTTAAATTTTAATACCACCTATAATTAAATTCATCAGTAAATATTGCTGCCATGTGGAAGCAGGAACTGAAATTAATTTATGAAATTAAATAAAAAGTTCAGATCTGTAATTAATTATGAAATTAACTTAATTTCAAATCCCTATGGATAAACCAACAATATCTACTGGTGCCATTATTAACAGTTGATAAGAGCAACTATAATTAAATTGATTAACTGTATCATTGAATAGGGAACCCAACCCTATTTAACTATTTACTGAAATTAGTGATTAAACATTCTAATGTTATGGTCACTAGATAATAAGAGCATTTTTTTATTAAATTAATCAGTAGATATTGTTGCTATGTGGAAGCTAGAACTGTAATTAACTTGTGAAATTAAATTAAAATTTCAAATCTATAGTTAATTACGAAGTTAAATTAACGATTTCAAATCCTTAAGTATAGCAAATTGATAATATCTACTGATGTCCATAAAATTATAAGGGCTGTTATAGCTGAATTAACCACAACGTAGCATTAAAGTAATGGGGCTGAGGACCAGAATAAAACATTATAATTAAAAATATAATTATAATTAAATATAAATATAATTAAAACAAAGACAACAACAGCCTTTAAGCCAGGGAAAACCTTCAATAAACGTGATTAAAACTCAACTATGATTGTGTACATTACATTCACGACACCAGACATTATTTGACCTAACCCTAACCTAACCCTACCCCTGCCCTTACCCCTAACCATAGCCCATAACAAAAACATCTCAAACAATGTCATCTTTGCATTAAAATTTACAGAACTGAGCAAATGACACTTAATGACAGTTGTCATAAACATGCATAAAAAAACTTCATATTCATGACATGTGTAATGTCATGATTATGTAGGTGTCATGTCAGTCTTATGCACACCCCTTCAAGTAAAGTGTAACCGTTTGTTATTTCAAGGTAGCATACCCAGGTGAAAAAAAATTAAAATTTCAAATCTATAGTTAATTACGAAGTTAAATTAACGATTTCAAATCCTTAAGTATAGCAAATTGATAATATCTACTGATGTCCATAAAATTATAAGGGCTGTTATAGCTGAATTAACCACAACGTAGCATTAAAGTAATGGGGCTGAGGACCAGAATAAAACATTATAATTAAAAATATAATTATAATTAAATATAAATATAATTAAAACAAAGACAACAACAGCCTTTAAGCCAGGGAAAACCTTCAATAAACGTGATTAAAACTCAACTATGATTGTGTACATTACATTCACGACACCAGACATTATTTGACCTAACCCTAACCTAACCCTACCCCTGCCCTTACCCCTAACCATAGCCCATAACAAAAACATCTCAAACAATGTCATCTTTGCATTAAAATTTACAGAACTGAGCAAATGACACTTAATGACAGTTGTCATAAACATGCATAAAAAAACTTCATATTCATGACATGTGTAATGTCATGATTATGTAGGTGTCATGTCAGTCTTATGCACACCCCTTCAAGTAAAGTGTAACCGTTTGTTATTTCAAGGTAGCATACCCAGGTGAAAAAGACGTAGTATTAAATGTATTAAAAATATACTTGAAATTCAAGTAGTATGTTTATAATACATTTGTATTCCCAACATGCTTATTTGAAGTGCAATAAAAATATATTGAACTGCATTTTAATATATTTCTAAAAATTATACTAGAAGTACTTTTGTATTAAATATATGCTTAGTTATACTTCTAAGAAATATGCTAAACAGAAGCATACTTTTAATGTATTTATAAAAAGTAAGGTAAGGCCTGGCCGTTGAGTGCAAGCATAGAGACGGGCTGAGAAAGCTCCACCATGGGAATCTGAAGGGACCGAGCGAACCCAATGTCCAAAAAATTCCCCTCTGCTCCAGAGTCCACTAAAGCCTCACAGTCATGATAAACAGACCGGACTACCAGCCTCACAGAAAGATGAGTGCTAGAATAAGAGGATTTGTGTCCCTTAATGGCACCCGTCAATAACCTCCCACCTACTGACGGGCGTTGCCTTTTACTGGGCACCGTGCTGCGATGTGTCCGGGGCCGCCACAGTACAAACACACTCCCTCTCTCCTGCGTCTCTGCTTCTCCTGTTGTGAGAGTCGGAACCTTCCCACCTGCATGGGCTCGGACTCTGGAAGAGAGAAAACAGTCTTATTGGTGAGTGAAGGAAATTGAGTCTGTGAGGCGAACGGCGGTTCTCGGAGTTGTCATTGATCCCGCCTCCGCAAACGGGTGTCCACCCGAATGGCTAGAGCTATGAGTTCATCCACCCCGGACGGTAACGCTGATGAAGCTCTCATCCTTAATTCTATTAGAAAGTCCAAACCGAAACATGTCCCACTGTGCCTCTGCATTCCACCCACACTCTGCAGCCAATGTGCGGAACTCGATTGAATAGTCAGTAACAGTGTTCTGTCCTTGACGTAACTCGGCAAGAAGTCGTGCTGCTTCTCTGCCCGAAGCAGCATGATCAAAAACCCTCCGTAGCTCCTCGGAAAAAGCCTGAAAGGACGAGCAACAAGGCAATCTCCGTTCCCACATGGTGGTTCCCCAGTTAGCCGCTCGACCCGAGAGCAACGTTATGACAAACGCCACCTTCGCCTCTTCAGTGGGAAACGCGGATGGTTTAAGGGAAACGTAGAGTGAACATTTAGCCAAAAAAGAACGACATAATTGGGGTTCCCCGGAATAAAAGGCTGGAGGTGGTAGCCGAGGTTCATGGGTGCGGACAATCGGACCCACCGAAACCGGTGGATGAAGCATGGCTGGCTGCTGAGCTGAAACCCTCTCTGCTTTCAGATGCCACAAGGTGATAATCCTCGGGTCCTGGTCAGGATCAGAGCTCCACTCAGAAACCCCTCCAACCACTGCGCTGACCAACCCAAGGAGAAGGCTGAAGATCCGTACCCTGACTGAGTGAGAACTGGAAACAGAGAACTGACAGGGAGACAGGAACATGAGAATAACGAACCGACAAACACACATTGAACAGAGTGGCCTATAAAGGGCTCGCTAACGAGTTGCAGCTGGCACGCTCGGATTGAGCACCAGCTGCAACCACTAACGAGTGACGTACGCACATACAAGCACATGACAAGACGCAGAAAGACCGTCCGGACCCATGAACCGAAAATGATTACACTTTTAGTGGGTTTTTAATGTACTTTATATTGCAGTAGGCCTACATATGGTTATATTTTAAATATTTACGTATTTATAATTTTAATATTTGGAAAAGTACAAAATTTTTGAAAAACATTTTTAGCATTTACAATGTACAAACGTTTGTCAGCTATTATTAAGCATTGCGATATTTAAAATATGTTGTTTAATATGTTGTTCAGTTTTACTTAAAAGGTTATGCTACTTTGGTTGATTAGGCTGTTGTTCATTACACGATACATTAATTGTAATAAGCTAGGTGTTCATAAATTTGTTCAAGCTTGACGCCTTTATTTTCTAATATACTGTATATTTCTGAAATTCCCACAAGGATTTCAACATCATATATGAAAAAAAAAGAAAAAAAACTTCAGTTTACTTGTGTTTAAATTCAAACAACACACTGACTAAACCTGATTGGTTCCAGAGACATTGAACGGCTCTGATTGGTTCGTATGATAATGAGCTCACCCCAGAGAGCTTCGTATATAAAATATGATGTGCGTGCAAATGTCTCTTGAATGTGAATATAAGTCTAAATTTAAACAGTATTATATAGAGCGGTCGCCGATCGTGTCTCTTTAGGGCACTTGGAGGAAACCATGCAAATCATATTTGCGTGTATCACAAGCGTGTATGCCATCTGGCTTTTGGAAGCTCACTGTGACTTCAGGTAAGATTTAATTAACGTTATTTGTCTGTGCCAGTCGTGTTTTTGACACATGCATTGGCAGAAAAAAAAAAAAAAAAAAAATTAGGCATTATAACATGTACAACATTAACATTCTTTTATTTGCAAAATGAAGTTGTGTATTTATTTATTTCTGATTTCCTGAACAATTTGGCTTCATTGTAATGAGGTTAATGATCTTTGAAAAAACATGATTATGAACATACAATTACTTTGTCTTATTAAGCTGATTAGCCAACTGTGGTAGTGTTCGTTGATTGGTGTTTATATTTGTTCAAGCTTGACAACCTTATCGCCTTTATTTTCTAATATATAGATCTAAAATATGAATAGTTAATTATAACTAGTTATGGTTAATTATTCATATTTCACATGAGCTGATTCGTTACACTGCTAATATTTCCTGTCTAGGGTGATTCTGTTTCATGTGATCAGCTGAGAAATTGGCATTTAAATCTGCTTACGATCCAGAGCCCAGCCCACCCTCTCCCCGCTGTGCGGAGCTAAAGCCCGAGCCCACCGATGACGGAGAGCCAATTCCCGCCGCAATCTATGAGCAAGCACGATGCCGAGCAACTGAGTGGAGGATCGCTCCGGAAGTAGAGCCCAAGCAATCAGACCAGGTGCGTGAGCCGGCTGCAATGCCCATCGCGAGGGAGAAAGCCGTAGACTGTGAGAGCGCGGAGTGGAGCTCCGCCCACTGCACTGCAGCTGAGGGTGAGCTGACAATACATCTGGGACTGCTGGACTTAGAAGGGCACCTTATTGACTGGGAAACCCTCTCCTCTCTCCTTCGTCCCCGCTGCTCCCGTCCAGCCCTGAGGGGGCTCCCTTTTCCCAGTCCAGCCAGGAGTGGGCTCTGATCCCCGAGGGCAGCCCTTCTGCCCGCCCTCAGCCCACCATCAATACAGTGCGAGTGACAAGGGTCTGCCATCCTCCAGCATCGCCATGGCTGGAGAATCCCTCATCTCCTCCCTATTCTGTTGCTTGATCTTTATCATCTTCAGTCTTTGCACACACACAGCTATTCACTTATGCACTTTGTTTTTCAGTCTTTTTTATGTATTTTTTTTCTTCAGAAAATTGCATTGTAATTTTTATTTATTCATTGATCTAACATTCTATACTTTTTAGTAAGGCTGGTATAACTGAAATGTTCTACAAATGGAAAAGATAGCTCTGCCATAGCATTTCAGTCTATTTATTCTTATAATGTATTAAAATGTACTTGAGTATGTTTGTAGTAATACAAATATACTATAAACATACTTGTATTTCAAGTGCATTTTTAATACATTTAAGAGTATGTTTTGTTTTTCACCAAAGTATATATGCTGTTGTCCTTTTTTAGTGTACTTTATGAATATTTGTAATGTACACAACAATATATAATACATTAAAGTTTTATAGATATCAAAGTGTGTACGTGTGTGTATATACTGAAAAAAGCAGCTTTATAATATACTAGTAGTGTAATGCTAATGCATTTCCAATTAGCTGAAATACAATTGAAATGTACTTGAAGTACATTAAAACGATGCCTCAAATATACTCTAACTGTAGTTCATGAAGTATTAAAAGGACATTTTAAATGTATTTTAAGAAATACACTTAAATTGCACTAAATATACTTAAAGTGGTTCCAATTTAACACA
>NW_015507467.1:13339-13937 GCF_001515645.1 Sinocyclocheilus grahami | reverse complement strand
TTGCTTTCAGTCATTCATGTAAAAATCTGTTATTTAATTTTGTTTCTGTTTTTTTTTTTTTCTAAAGCTGCAAGGCTCTGGTGCAAAATATTGTATGCCAGGAGTCAGGACGACTAGGCTGTGCCCAGGTCTCCGGAACCTGCGACGACGCTCAGCTCCATCAGCCCTCCATCTGCGCCTTCGGATCCACCAGCTCTGTCTCCATCGGTCGGCCCCCAGATGTTGACAGCCACACCATCTACATCTTGGCTCCTCGCTCCCTTGATTCTGCCATGTGTTGTCAGTACTGGGATGCTCTGGGTCTGTGCCATGTGCCAAACACCATCTAAGCTGCCAGGGCATCATCGTCATCCTCCCATCACCATCCCTTCGCCACATCCTGCCATCATCCCCGCACTTTTGCCTCTCACCATCCCTACGCCATCTCCCTCCAAAACTCCAAAACCCCCTCCATCCCTCCCTATTCTGTAGCTTGATCTTTATCATCTTCAGTCTTTGCACACACACACTTATGCACTTATGCACTTTGTTTTTCAGTCTTTTTTATGTATTTTTTTTCTTCAGAAAATTGCATTGTAATTTTTATTTATTCATTGAT
>NW_015507467.1:11506-13187 GCF_001515645.1 Sinocyclocheilus grahami | reverse complement strand
TGTCCTTTTTTAGTGTACTTTATGAATATTTGTAATGTACACAACAATATATAATACATTAAAGTTTTCTAGATATCAAAGTGTGTACGTGTGTGTATATACTGAAAAAAGCAGCTTTATAATATACTAGTAGTGTAATGCTAATGCATTTCCAATTAGCTGAAATACAATTGAAATGTACTTGAAGTACATTAAAACGATGCCTCAAATATACTCTAACTGTAGTTCATGAAGTATTAAAAGGACATTTTAAATGTATTTGAAGAAATACACTTAAATTGCACTAAATATGCTTAAAGTGGTTCCAATTTAACACAATTTCAATATATTAAATATATTACAAATAGATTAAAATACAAACTTAAACATATCTTGAAATACACTTAATATACTTAAGGTTATTTCTGAATAATACATTTAATATGCACTTAGTATAGTATAATTGAAATATAGTAAGTATGTCTGAAAAAGCACAATTTAAATATATTTCTTTTTCACCTGGGTAGTAAGACCAGTCTCCATGAGAATGTAAGCCCGTTCTTAGAATTAACACATAGCCTATGTCTTGCTGATTCAAGGGAAGCATTCTGCTAAACACTACTGAAGACATTTTTCTTGGCGGTAGAAATATCATTTGTAAAAATAAATTAATACACGTTTGTTTCTGTGTGTTTATTTTATGAAACTTTGTCTGGTGTATGTGGTAACTGCTGTGTAAAAGTAATAAGCTCAGTGAAGCTGTAGTTTACAGTGATTTTTCAGAACATCCACTTAGCTACTCTACAATCACTGTAAACCACAGCTTAGTGGAGCTTATTGCTTTATTAAATTACCATTTTATTACAACAAAAGTGTCACAGTTTAGACATTGTTTTCCGTTTGCACTGTTTCCCTTTATTGAATTGGTTGTCATGGATAGTCATTTTATTATGTTCAGGTGTGTCTAGTTATAACATGTATATTAGGCCCAGTCCACACGGAGATGAGTTTAGCTGTATACGCATACATTTTGTATCGTATAGGCGTTTCGTCCTGATGGATCCGGCGTTTTGGGAGAGTGAAACCGATATTATTTGAAACCGGGTCCCAGAGTGGATAAATCTGAAAACGCCGCCCTTGCGTTTTCGTGTGGACAGCCAATCCGTATATTTACTGAAACGATGACGTCATCAGCCCATGTCTCGTCCCTAGACAGACTTCTTTCTGGTCACATGTGTTCGGTTTAAAGGGGTCATATGTTGCTAAAAAGAACATTATTTTGTGTATTTGGTGTAATGAAATGTGTTTATGCGGTTTAAGGTTCAAAAAACACATTATTTTCCACATACTGTACATTATTGTTTCTCGTCTATGCCCCGCCTTTCTGAAACGCGTCGATTTTTACAAAGCTCATCGGTCGGAAAAGTGAGGTGTGCTCTGATTGGCCAGCTATCCAGTGCATTGTGATTGGCCAAATACCTTAAGCGAGTGACGGAAATGTTACGCCCCTACCATACTGTGATGATGCCCTGTCCGGCCGGAGCGACGAGACAAAAACATTAAAACCCATTATATTTTATATGCATTTGTTGCATCCAGTGGGGACATAATTACGGATTATAATGACTTATACTGTCTTTTTACACATTGTGTTGCATCGTGCCACATAAACATAAAACCATGTCTGCATTTGTGATCAGAG
>NW_015507467.1:0-10370 GCF_001515645.1 Sinocyclocheilus grahami | reverse complement strand
GTTGAAGTGTTCTGGAACAGTGTTGTAAATACAACTTAACCACTAATTTCTAGTCGTGTCCTCTTTTGGAAGGCCAAACAAAGTAGTTTCGCTTTCACAACAAAACAGTGCCACACACCGCAGCCTTGAGTGAGCGGAGGCCGGAGGCCTAGAGTGAGCCGTGGCTTAGAGTGAGCGGAGGCCGGCTTGAGTGAGCAGAGGCGGGCGGGTTTGAGAACGGCACGGCCGGCGGATTCGACGAAGGAGCGGCCGGCGGGCTTGCGGCAACCACATGTGACGACCCCGGGCTGGACTCCACTTCGTCCACGATGAAAGCCGATCCGGCGATCCACCGCGCAAAGCGACCAGCACGGATCAGCTCCAGGCATGGCGATGCGGATATCGTCCTCTTTTGGAAGACCAAACAAAGTAGTTTCGCTTTCACAACGAAACACAGCGCCTTCACTACATGGCAGCGGCGGCAACAGCAAAACTACAGCGAGAATAAAAGTTATGCCTTCTTTCTTTGCTTGAACATTTGGGCGGCATTATGCAAATCTTCCCACATTGTGACGTAGATATGTGGGGGCGTGTTAGAATGAGCCATTTTAGGAGGGTGTGGCTGACTCTTAACTTTTATAAAGAATATCTCTTTGGATTTGAGACTTTAGTCTTTGCAACTTTACAGATCTTCTTCATGCACCAAGAGCTTGTAACACTTCAAAAAGAAAGGAAAATTGAATCATATGACCCCTTTAAAGTTAACTTGAACATTGTCACTGGTAACTACCATATGTAGTGTCTGGACCAATCAAAAACACCATTTTTGATTTGATTTAACAAATCAGTTATTCATTAGATTAAAAAACATTCACAGAGCCCTCACACAATAAACATACTGGGTGCCAGGATGTCTGCAACGACACCAGGCCCCCCCCTGGTCCCCATGGCAACCACGACACCTTTGCTAGACCAGATACATTTACAACCTAATGACATGTTGAGAATTACCACTCTCACTACAATTTCCATAGGAAAGACACAGTGCACAGTAGAAATGGACTCTTCTCTAATTAATCCATAGGAAAACCTTTCTTTGAATGAACACACATATCCTTGAGGTCATTGTGTATGTTGTCTTTGAGATTTTATACTGTTTTATGCAGGCTTATGATGGAACCACTTGTTCCTGTCATCTTACCTATATGTAATCCTACCATGTTTAGTATCTATGAATTCGCCTTCTGATGATCTAAACGAGCATGTATATTATATGTTGGTACATAGGCAATATATTAGTGTCCTGAGAATCTTTAGTAATTTCGATTCAAGTTCCATATGCAAATTACCATGCTTCCACACAAGGGGCATAAACTCCCCAGTATTTCCAAACTCCCACTTGGAATTCCGGCCTTTCTCATTGGACAAGCCCATCTTGATAGGCGTGAATCTTCTCAGACCTTAATGATTTTTGCAAGATAGTTTAATAAAATTGAATTGCATAATAATAATAATAATAATAATAATAACAAGGATCTTTGTTCTCTGTTTTCCATTTCCATGTGTTTGTCGTGTTTCCTCACCTGTCTTTACCGCTCTGCTTCTCACCTTAGAATTATGTTAAATTATTATATATATATATATATATATATATATATATATATATATATACTGTATATATGTGTGTTATTCAGTGTAACCTGGGCCGTGAGGTTACAGGCTATACCTCCAGCAGAGAACCTGATTGAAGACACAGATGTGTGATGGTGATGGAGGTGTTTATTTTATTGATTAAGCTGAACGCTGGATGGGGCTGTGCTGTGCTGCTTCAGTGACATTGCATTACATGAAGTGGGCTTTTTGCAGCCTGGCAACTCCAGCTAAAATGGCTCTCCAGCTCTGCATTTATTAGTGTGTTTGCATTCAATCTCAGCCTCACATACTTTCCCGGGGAGGAAAGGGCCTTTGCAGTTGACTGGCTTGCTGTCAGGAATAGCTGCTGGTTCTGTCAAAGCACTTTAAGAAATGGTGCCTCACCTCAGTAATCACAGATAACTTGTCAGTTTGAATAAAATGGACAGCCTACAGCTGCATGAAAACAATACCTCTAACACAACGAGATACTAAAATCTGTGGCACAGATAATGACTGTTTATTGATAGCTTGCAAAGCTAAATGATGTTAGGCGTAAATAGCACTTCATCTCGAAAAAATAATACACCTGAATAAATCCATGAAACTGCAATCTGCTATTGAAAAAAAAAAACTATCTAAACCCATTGATGCAGATTTGAATGATATGCAAGAAAATATTCTGATAATGTGTGAAGGGGAGATACACTCTTATATAATAAAGGTGCTTCAAAAGGTTCTTCAAGCGATGCCATAGAAGAACCATTTTTGGTTCCACAAAGAACCATTCAGTCAAAGGTTCTTTAAAGAACCATCTCTTTCTTACCTTTTTATAATCTGAAGAACCTTCTTTCGCCACAAAGAACCTTTTGTGAAACAGAAAGGTTCTTCAGATGTTAAAGGTTCTTTATGGAACTATTTAGACAAAAAGGTTCTTCTATGGCATCGTGAAGCACCTTTATTTTTAAGAGTGTAGTGCCACTAAATGAGAGCTTTGACCTTCATGGATGTACTGAGATTTCAGCGAGTGTTAAAGTTCTCCTCCCCTGCACTGCCTGGCAGAACATTAACAGCTCCTTCACCGCTTCACAAAGAGCAGTTTTAGCTGCAAATATTTTACAGACTACAAATCATGAGCTATCAAAATGACTCCAGAAGTACAGCAGTGGAGTTTTATGGACTGCTTTTTTTTTTGTTGAAAGTTTTTAGTGCTTTTTTACTCCTGTTTGGAGATTGACAGGCCCTGCATGCTTTCATTTCATATTTCCAACTAGCCCGGTCTCATGAAAATGCATATAAATAGTACGCCAAATAAAAACAAAAACTTGTGGTATTGATACGCAATAATGGACTTTGGCATGCATATGATACGCATGTGTTTGGCATGCATATAATGCGCAGTTTTCGCGTGCATATGATACGCATCTATCCCACAACCCTAAACCTACCCATCGCGTAGCATATACGCACCAAAGTCCATTTTTGCATATCAGTACCACGAGTTTTTGTTTTTATTTGGCGTACTATTTATACACACTTTTATGAGATCGGGTTGTTCCAACAGGTACCGAATGACTTGAGAACAAGTTAACAGGATATTTATGTTTAGGTAGGGTGCCATCAGTCCAGTTTTAGGTCAGATAGTCCGGTTTTGAAATACTATGTCCACCCGTCAACTCAGGGTTCAGCCAGATGATCATTTGTCCTCCTTTTAAGGTCGCTATTTTATACTTTATGTAATGGTATATTATATGTTAATATAATGTTCTAGTTAGATACAAGTTTAGACACAATACTGTCAATATGAACTGTTTTGCTCTATCTCACCAACTATTCTGTCTACAATCAATACAGTTGTATTTCGTTCCTGAAGGATTTAGCATTTTTGAAAGAATCAGGTAGGTCAATGATTCAATATGTCATTCTTAAGGACAGTTGTTAACTTTGAAACTGCATACTAGGACAATACTCTTACTATTTTTAGCGTATACTTTAATGGCAGAAATAGTAAGAGTAGCGTATGCTAGTATGTGGTTCTGAAATCAGCAAGTCACTCACTTAAATAGTAAATAGTAAATAAATGATTTACTTAAGACATTGATTTTCCGCCACCTACTGGCAGTTTTAGTTTCATATTTAAAATATAATTTCATAGTTCTGTATTCATTTTATATTTAAAACTATAATCTCATAACACCATTTTTGTATTTGTAACAGCAGAGTAAATGCATTCATGGCATCTATGAGCTGCATTAAACAGTATGTGTAAATACATCTGAATGCCACTTCAGATGCAGCTTCTGTGCCAGCTTCTGCAGTGCAAAGATGGATTTTGTTGATATTGATTTAATTTGATTGGTACCAGCACTGTAGTGTCTTGTTTTTCGAATTTCAATAAGTACATTTAGGAATTCACATCTTTATACTTTTTTTTTAAAGAAAATTTGCCCCTAATAAGGTAAAAACACCACTGGAATCCAACTTAAGGGGATAAATATCTCTCCTTAATGGAGACGTTCATTTCTGCTGCTGGTTTAGGATTATTTTTCAATTTTATAGAAACCCTATGTTTAGGAGAACTATTTCTTTAATAAATGTATGTTTTGACATGATGATATTTTGTCATGACACTAATGGTTACAAATGCACTTCAAGTGCATTCATAAAAAATCATGATATATCCCATTTTCATAGTCAAAAGAAGTCAAAGCAAATATCTGAATGCATTGAGACAGCACAGCTTTTTTCTAAGCTAAACTTAAATTGCTGTACAATTGAGCTGTAATAAATTCAGGATGCTGCATTTTTGGAGCACAATTGGAAGTAAATATATTAATAAATAAGCCATGGTGTTAATGTTGGAGGTTGTAATAGTCTAGTGGTTAAGGATGTGCAATAATAACTTATGCCCCTCAGCTAATCAAAACATTCATAGCAGGCAGCCTGCTCTAGGAGATGAGGATAATGAGCTTAGCGTGAAAATAATATCTGATTCTGCTTAAGTGATAGAGCTAAACTGATTGCTGAGTAATTTAAAAAATGTTCCCCCTAATTGTAATTCAGTATTAAATCATTTATTTTCTCATATCAGCCACCAGAAATGAAACACAAGATGTGTTTATTGAAACATAATATTTAAGATTAACATGAATATCATAAAATTCAAGACAATAATGCATAAGCTGTGGATTAAGTCCTGAGAGACTTTCTGCACTTTGCATCATGAAAGTCATTCTGGATGACAAGCATCTAAATACAAGTAAAAGTTTCAAAATTTAGTAAGTAAAAAAAAAAAAGTGAAAATACAATATGCTCTTATTCACTCTCAGATCAAGGTGCAGTTTCTACTTTTGATTAATTGTGTTTTTCATTAGTTTGCTAAGGCAAGCATCACTATTTTTTCTGCCCGTGTAAGGGATTTGAACACCCCTAACATTAAAGCAACATAAATTTGCTGTAGTGTATGTAATTTTTTGAATGTACTAAAGCATAAAAAACATAATATGTTTGCAGATATTTAGGAAACATGCTAAATTCACATACTTGTTTTTATGGAAAATGACTCTACAGACAGTTATTCAACTTTGAAATGTGTGTTCCGTGTCAGAATATCTGTTTCTATTTTGGTCTGTTTGACTCCGTCTACTGCCAATTAACTCAATATTATTTCAGCACTCCGGGTTGTAACTTGCCCAGTGGCATTTATGCCACAGACATTGTTTCATCATATCATTCAGCTTGTTGATGAGGCGTATGATATTACCTTTCTGAGCAATGACTTAACAATATCTGCCTCTCTGTCAATAGAACTATGCATAAAAATAAATGAATGAATAAATAAATAAATAAATAAATCCCCAAGCAATCTAGACAACAAAAGATCCCAGAGCAGGCTCTTCATCTCCAGTGCTGGAAGCCCAGTGTCCTGCTGAGTTGAGCTTTAACCCTAACCAAACAAGTTTTCATAGCAACACGATGCATTGCACCGAAAGGGTAGCTAGAAACATAGAAATCTGGTTGATTCTGATGTCACACATCACATTTTCCAGGTCCAAAAATAGATAGAAATAATTTTCGCATTGCTACACATCCAGATACATATATTAGATTCACTGCATGCCCTTATGTCATATTTCACAGTTCTGCATGGCCTGCATCCTTCGCTGAACTCTGGGAAAGGAAATAGAGAGTGTGCCAAAATAAGATCCAAGCCACAGCAGCACTTGCTGCTCACATGACTATTTATATATTTTTTTTCAGATGTATGTTTTGTTGAAAGTTCTTCTTACTGTCAGTGGGTTTTGGTGCAGCATTACATATCCGATGGTTACCATAAGAACTTGAACCAATGGACGCAGAAGAGCAGTCATAAAAACAACTGATGTAAAAGAAATAATCTGCAAGCATCATGTAATTTTATGTATATATCAACCACAGTACATCTTTAAAAGTGCTGCAGGAATGAGTCCTAAAGCCTGCAAATGGGTTGGCATTTTTGCACGTCCAGTTCCATCGACCCAAAGTCAGTGGTCTTTAGTTAAATGCCTGATATAAGATCTGTGGTGAACATAAGCTCAAGATTTAGTTTTATTCTAAAATACATAAACATAAAATACATCAATAACACCGCACGTGTGTAAAACAGCACTCATTGTGCTTAATAATATTTCAACAGTCATGTTGTGTTTTCTATTAGATGCTTGGAATCAGAGCTAATGATGCCAGATTGAAGAATGAATCGCACTTTTAATCAAACTGACTTCTGTCAAACTGGTTTGCAAAAGATCTGAAATTGATTGTCAATCAGTTTGATTTATTCTGACAGTTTATTGTACTTCATGCACAATTGGCCTTATGCATGGCATGCAGTGAGCAGGAAGAATTTTGAATCATTTGTAAAACCATTCTGATGTAAATTGCTAAAAAAAAAAAAAAAAGATTTTAATAAATAAATCATTAAAATGTTTAGATCACTATTATTAGTCTGCAAGCTTAACAATTTGTTTGAATAAATTTTTAAGGCATTAATCCTAAAGGTATTAATTAGCATTTGTTTACATTTATGCAATATAGTGGAGCCAAAACTGAGAAAAGAGTCCAGAAGTTCCAGCAGCATTCCTGTTCACGTAATTCACACAGAAGCAATTCATGGGCAGCAGTTACTCCTTTTTTTTTATACGAAAGATTGGAATTCAATAACAGACATGTTTAACTATCAGATCTGAAGTTTAAAAATCTGAAAGTTTGTGAATCCGAAGAAGAGTTTCCTGGAAGGTCTATTTTATGCATTATTTTGAATTTACTCATATATTTGTGACAGTTTCATGAATGAGGCCCATTGTTTGCAGTAGTTTGTTACAGTGAAATAGTGACAGGATACTTTAGAAAACAAAGAAGAATGCTGGATGAGGTTTATATGTACCTACAATCAATTGTAGGAAACAAACAATAGCTCCGTATTCGGTGTGCAGCTGGTGAACACCTCTGTATTGCAGATAAAGACATATAATGTCCATATACATCCATAACAGTATCAACAGAGAAGTATCAACATATGGGGGCTTTGTGCCCCTAGAAATGCCCCTGGTTAAAAAGGTTGAAGTCATAAAAGCCTCAAAGTGATACAATCTTTAGTGTTGCCATGCGTTTTAAACATCTGGAAGAAGGGGAAAGCGGAAAGTCATATCTCAGTCCTTCACACACCTGCACCATACAGTATGTCAGTGACGGAGGTAATTACTCCGTCAGAAGAGTTTTCCCCAGGGTGCTTCTGCTGTGAATCATTTATGCTAAATTTAACACAATCTCTCTGATTTACACCTCTGGCGTCCAGGAAAGCCAGTCTGATAGCTGATAACCAAAAGCTAATTAACTGCTGTGTTGCAGAAGGACCTGCGATGTCTGCTTTCCTTCAATGAGCCGTGCGATTAGCCTTCCACCTCAGAGCGGAAAGCTAAACTATGGACCATTGAGTCTCATATTCAATAGATCAAATGATTTGCTTTTGCATATATTTTGGTGAAGGGCACACAGGGCTCACCAATTAAATGTCCCTGTACTGTACATACCTACTATCAGGCCAGCTTAATTAGTCCCTCGATAAAGACAAATGAAGCTGCCAGCTTTTATGCAGATTATTTTTGTACAGTTACTAATTTAAACATTCATCATGTTTTCTTGATTATTTCAGTGATTGCCTGCTTAAACTTCTCCCATCTGTTTTGAAGTGCTTGAACCATGCTGTCTGGTTTCATTATCAAAGTGACGCTCAAAACTGCTGTACTGAAACAAATCACTCTTTAAGCTTGCCTTCAGGAAATCATGATTTTAAGGGCAAATAGAATAATATCTCAATAGTATATTTTTGTTGTTCTCTTTTTTGGTTTTGTTTTTGGCTGCTTTTGTTTCTGCACATGAATGAAATTGTGGTGAACGGTCTTAAACATGACCACATTTCCTGATCACACTTTCCATTGTTGGGGAAAGTAATTTTTTATAAAGGGGTCATATGATGCTATTTTAAAGATCATGATTTGGTGTATTTGGTGTAACAGAATATGTTGACATGCTTTAATGTTCGAAAAACTATGATTTCTGACAGGCAGTTCACTCTCCTGTGATGTGACCCTGTTCCCCTCACACACACACACACACACACACACACACGATGCGTCACTCTGCGCTGCGCAAAACTCCGCATTTGAACAGTCAATAGCAAATACTTAAACTAATAAAAAAACATACTTACAGTCGCTGATTCAGAAGCGCTAGATTGTCATAGCAAAGTCGGAATTGACCCTTTTTTTCTTTTAAATAGCCTTTGTGCACCCTGTACAGCCAGCCTTGTACTCTTCTAGGTTCAAAAAACTGTCATCCATAAAATGCGTTGCACAAATTCGAACATATGGGTTGTGCTGTTCTGTTGTAAATAAATCTTAACCAATGATTCCTAATTGCATCTACTTCTGGAAGGCCAAATAAAGTGCTTTTGCTTTCGCACTAAAACAGCATCTCCCTGACATGCTGCATCAACACGACTGCTGTTCCTGAAACCACGCCTTCTTTCTTTGCGTGCACATTTGGGCGGCATTATGCTAATATTTCCACATTGTGACATAGACATGTGGGGGTGTGTTAGAATGAGCTTTTTAGATAGGCGTGGCTGACTCTTAACTTTTACAAAGAATATCTCTTTGGATTTGAGACTTTAGTCTTTGCAACTTTACAGATCTTCTTTATGCACCAAGAACTGGTAACACTCCAAAGAGAAAGGAAAACTTGAAATTGCATCATATGACCCCTTTAAAGTAATGCATTACAGTTGTCACGTGTGTAGATTTGTTGTATTTGTCTTTTGACTTTTGTGTGTTTCTTGTCTTTATAGTTCCATGTGTTTACTTCCTGTGTTTAGTAGGGTACAATGGGGCTAAATGCCCACCTTAAGAAAAAATGTGCACCTAAAATGCATAATTGCAGAAAAAATATATATGTTGTATTGAACATTAATGGAGCAACATATTTAGTGTGAAAATAAATCATTCAATTTGTTTATTTTGTTAAAATTTTTTTATAAATGTATGAGGTGGCAAGAGGGGACTGTTACACCACACACGGGGCACACAGTATTGATTCAAATACTTCAGCTAAAATAATGGTTTTTTTTAATAATGTCCAAGTTAATACTTGTTAAAAACAATCACTTTAGCAAAGTGTGTACTATTTTCTGCTTATTTTGAAAAATAAAAATGTAGTTCAATAAATATACTGTCATTAAAATATGTTAATATAAAAAATATATATTTTAAAATACAGAAACAAAATCATTTTAATAAGTAAAGATTCTGAAAGTATTGAAGGAGATCCAATAATAATTGAATATATATTTACAGTAGTAACAACAAATGATATTTTATTATATGATATGATTAATATCATGTTTTTAAAAATGATGGTTTCATTCTAAACATGGCGATTATCTCTAATACGGACACCTAACATAATATATGATATTTACCATCTGAATCTAACCATGCCGTGTCAACAAATGGAAAAGTCAGCCATCTATTAATTATCATGTTAATTACTGTGCGCCTTTAGCCCCAACAGCAGGGGCGCTTTTTACCCCAAATACCATTTTACATATTCTTTCATTATTTAAAAACTGTTGCTTTAATTATCTTAAACAAAACTGAAAATCATAAAGAAGACCTTTGTCTCAAAATATATGCATTAATTTTAGCGATTCTCATTTGCAACTTAAATCTACAACATTTAAAAAAAAACATAAAATATTAGATCAAGTAAGCACAGAATCAACTTTGCGCTGCTGCGCACAATCGCGTCAAGGATCAGACAAATACACACATGCATCTTGAAAAGCAGATGTTTTGGAAAGTGCTACGCCACGTTTTTGTGCCATCTCGTGGTTTAGATGAAAATAATATCAAAGGCGCCTTTTACCCCGGGGTTTTGTTTGAATGGATGTCAATGGAGGAGAGACTTCACTACGCTGAATAAACAGCTTTTGTGAGGAAACAGCTTATCATTTAACACTAAACAATGGTTATATATCCACTTCTCCGCCTGCCAGCCCTTGCTCCACAGTGCTACAACAAAATTGTGTTACTCCCTAAAAAAAAAGTAACTAATTTCATTACTTTGTTACTTTTTATGGAAAGTAATATTACATTAGTTTTGCATAACACAAAAATAACTTTAACACTCTTCAGCAATAAAGAAAAGAAACACAAATGTCATGT
>NW_015507466.1:113779-114934 GCF_001515645.1 Sinocyclocheilus grahami | reverse complement strand
GGACCCCTTTAAAATCCAAATTTGTAACTGTTAATAATATTTAATGGACCTGAGTTAACATGAACTAACAAAAAAGGGGGGAAAAATCTAAAGTTGGGAAAAAAAAGCAAACAATATTGGAGTACTTTTTACAAGAAAAATTATTTCACTTTTCCCATTTTGACAGTCCTGTGTTCCGTGTTTTGTGTTTTCTTCCCCCACGTGCTTTCCCTCATGTTTCATTATGTTTATTGATCCCAGGTGTTTCTCGTCATCCCCTCGGCATGTGTGACTCCCTGGTTCCTCGAATATTATTAAAGTCTCTGTGTTTGAAGTCATCTCCTCGTCTCCTCGTTCCTCGCTCCGTGCTCCTCACAGTAGCGGAGCGTGACACATTTCAAAATCACACATTTAATTCAATGAATTTCTTGCTATTTCTTTGTAAGTAATTGTGAAATTCACTAGCAGTTTATAAACGAAAATTGTTTATACATTTGTTCCAGTGTATGTAAACAAAGAAATAAAAATGTGCTGCTTATTGTTAGTTAATGCATCTAAATGTAAAATGTTGCAAATAAAAAAGAAATCATTTAAATTCATATTGCTTTATTGGCATGACATACTTTTGTACATATTACCAAAGCATTGTACATTTTCTTACTCAGTATTTTTTATCTGGTTCAAATACATAAACATTCTTAAATTAAGATTCTTTTACTTGAGAAGCAAAATGACTTGAAACATTCGTGCTATTTTGTGAAGAAAAAAAAGTCTAAAGATTAAGTGGATTTGTGTCTAAAACAAGATGATGTCAGAAAAAGAAACTTCAAAATTCAATGGGAAAACAAGAAGATTGTTCTGAACTCATTGGCAGATATTTGTTCTTGCTTTACACAAATTCACCTGATTTTGAAACAGTTTTCAAGAAACAAGACTTAATATCTTCAGTCATTTTGCTTCTCAAGTGATTTAAGAATATTTAGACATCTGAACTGGAAAACAAGGCAAGTCATTTTCTGAAGTGTACCAACATACTTCACTGACTGCTGGCTGGTGTATGCTGGTCAGGTGCTTGTTTAGTGAAGCTGGTTGACTATGGCAGGTAAAGTTTGATTAGAAGCCATCTAAAAGACAACACATGCTGGTGACCAGTGACACAAGTCTTTATTAGGTTTA
>NW_015507466.1:106626-107415 GCF_001515645.1 Sinocyclocheilus grahami | reverse complement strand
TGTATTTAAAGAAATGGTAATTATATAATTTAAACATATGCATGTGTTCCCAAAATTGGTTAATTGTGGATAAATAGGCACACATGATGCTCCTGAAGTGTCTGTGAGGGAGTTTAACGTTTCTTCACACATTGAGCAGATCAGCGCTGTGATCTCCAGCCGTTTCTGCTCATTTAGTTGTGAAAGTCTCTAGAAGTGCCCGCTGTGGGCCGAGGTCACGCTCCGCACCTCTGGAGCCGTTAATCTCACATCTGACCGTCTGTAATCACCTGTAAACGAGCTGCAGAAATTACCCGGAGGAAAGCGGCACGGCTCACATTAGCGCAGCATTACTGGGCTTTGTGTGCGGGAGCGAGATGATGAGCCTCATTGTGCATCTTTCTCACAGGTCGTAGTGTTGATATTAAAGCGTGCGATCACATCACGGATCTGTGGCTGGCGTGACTCGACTGGGGATTGTTATGATGCCCACATGTTATTCAGCGTCCGTTCATTTCCTGAACTCCTCTGGAAGTTTCTGGCACTCTTCCGCTCAGGAGTCTGTGGGAAGAGCATGCGTTCTTATTGAGAGCAGATAATTGAGACTAACGAATCCATCAGTGTTCCTGACAGACAAAGGAACAGGAAAACATCCCGAAGAAAACACCACGCCAGCTTTATTTGTGTCACAACAGCACGTCTGTGTCATTGCATGTAAAGCAGCTCACTAGCTTTATGATTATGCTATAAATACAGGCTTCTTTAGGACAACATAATCCTAATTCCAGCCGTGAAGTCAGCGCGCGGCGG
>NW_015507466.1:104437-106039 GCF_001515645.1 Sinocyclocheilus grahami | reverse complement strand
TGTTTATTTTGTGCTATAACTAGTAAAGAGGAAGAGATGATCGGTGCACGCGAGCTACAGCGATCTGTCACGACACATTAAAGAGCCACAAAATAGTATTTATTTTTTGAATTTCTTAAAAAAATGACAAAATTTGAAAGCTGAGATTTTGTTTCATACCAAAACTTGTCTGTCGGCGAGTTTTGTCAGTTTCCTCTTTGCTCCGCGATGTATTTTTGCGTGACGCGTGGCGTGAGAGTGCCATGGCTTGTCGAACGTAGCAACAGTAACTAAAGGGGGCAGGCTTTGCGAAGGGTCAATTCTGACTTTTTTTTAAAGAATTGTGTGATATAAACTCGCAATTGCGAGAAAAAAGTCAGAACTGCGAGATATAAACTTGTTTTTATTTTTTATGCAGTGGCAGAAATGGGCTTCCATACTGCATTGACTTTCAAAAATCATTTTGTAAAGTGTAGACATTATTTGTGATACGAGTGTAATAACGATCAACAAACTTTCCCACAAGTAAACACAGACTTCATTCCATCAGACGGTGTTTTGTCTCAGGGCGGTAATCCTGAGCTCATGTTTAACGAGTCTCTCTCTCTGATGTATTACGAGTATTGACATTTACTCAACCCGTCCTGACCTGCGGGCCCCAGCGTGGGCTCTTCAGAACGGCGGTTTTGTTCTCCGGGGCCGCGGAGCCGCCGTCCTCCGCACCTGTTTAACCTCCTGTCAACATCATTTCCTGCTCTGCTTTCATAATTACCTTGCACACAGACACTGCACATCACTTTCCGTCGCCATGGACACAGGAACTTCACTTACAATGGTCTCCATGGAGACCTGGACTTCCACAGACCTCCGACCCAGATTACACAAACATCACACACACAGAAACACTGCAAACATACACACACACATCGCTGCAGAACACGTGTCTAATGCACACGAGACACAATTAAAGCACAACACTGGCTGTTACTAACCGCCCCAAACGAACAGCACAAAACTGCTGAAGTCACTGGTTCTGGACTGAAGATCAATGCATGAGTCTGTCAACACAAGCACACTTCAGCACACCGCAGGCTCATCAGCAGCCCACCGTTTCCATGACGACAGAGTGTGTGCTGAACCCATCTGGAGCCGGACTGAAGTTCAGCTCAACATCACTGCTGATCATGAGGAATGGGATATTCTATAATAGCAGCTGTTCTTATAGAGAAAATCAGCATTTTTCTAATTGAATACTGAGTCTAGATATAGCAGTTAAGTTCAACAATCAAGCAGTTAAGATTTGCTATATTATATACAGTATATATCTCTTTATGTGAGTAACTATGTTTATAAAATTGGATATAGTTATGTATCCACCTTTATAGAGCTGGGAGATAATATAGTTACATTTTATGCAATGATAGAAATAAAAGCAGTTGAGATTTGCTATATAGTATATTGCTTTATGTGAATATACAGTATGTATGTATGTATAAAGTACAACATATCCAAGTTTAATGATACAGTTTAAAACGTAACACTTTACAATAAGGCTTCATTTATCATTAGTTAACTATTAGATATCTAGTTCACACACACACACACACACTCTCTTACACACAC
>NW_015507466.1:98054-100373 GCF_001515645.1 Sinocyclocheilus grahami | reverse complement strand
CGTCTCTCGCTCTCATCCTTTTACTTTGAAGTACATCAGAAACTCCCACATGTCATTAGCGATTAGCTGTTAGTTGCACTGAGTGCGGGGGAAAACAGAGGATCATGGGATACCTGTCGACCTGGATCAGATCAGACGGTGAATTAATCACAACTCTTACATGATGAGAATATGCTGCGATGTGACACGTGTTTCCATCGACACAGAAAGGCCTCTGAGGAGCTCTCAGATGATCGTCCACTGCAAACGGTCAGCTCTAGACCAGCATTATATTCACCCCTTCATCATCCTCATCATCCTCAAGCCTCTCGT
The DNA here is from genome assembly GCF_001515645.1 of Sinocyclocheilus grahami. Classification (NCBI taxonomy): domain Eukaryota; kingdom Metazoa; phylum Chordata; class Actinopteri; order Cypriniformes; family Cyprinidae; genus Sinocyclocheilus; species Sinocyclocheilus grahami. The sequence continues at coordinate 100,061 of NW_015507466.1, read as the reverse complement.
CTCCGCATGCAGGAACCCCATGTTCCAGACTGTTTGAGTTTCCTAATCCTGGATTAGAAGAGCTGGAGCAAACTCACAATCAGGACTCAACACTGCACACACTCACTCAGTCCCAGAGTTCAGTTCTGAACTTTCATTTGTGCCAAAAACAAAAATGATTTCTACTATAACCGAGTCCAAGTCTAAAGCCAATGAGGACTTAAGATGAATTAGTATATCTTGTTCTGTCATTTATTGAATTCTTACAATGAAAGACATTTTAAAAAATGTGTTCAGGCATAATGTGTACTGAAATTACATCTAGACCGCAAACATGTAAATATGTCAGTGTCTCAGCAATGGATGCTCTCCAGTGAATGGGTGCCGTCAGGATGAGAGCTGCTAAAAACATCACAATAACCAGTGCCTTAAAGCAATAGTTGACCCAAACATGTGTAGAACATGTAGATGAGTTCGTTTCTTCATCAGGTTTGTAGAAATGTAGCATTGCATCAGTGTCTCACTGCAAGTGAATGGGTGCCGTCAGAATGAGAGTCCAAACAGCTGATAAAAACATCACAATAATTCACAGCACTCCAGTCCATCAGTGAACATCTGGAGAAGACAAAAGCTGACACTAATCCAGCATTAAGACGCTTTTAACTAAAATACCATAGAGTCCATAATCCATAATAACTCTTCCTCCAGTGAAAAAGTGTTCTGGTGTGAATCAGGAGAGAAATCTGCACAGATCAAGCACTGTTTACAAGCCAAAACAGCAGTAAACGTTAAAGCTTTTGTCTTCTCCAGATGTTCACTGATGGACGAGTGCTGTGGATTATTGTGATGTTTTTATCAGCTGTTTGGACTCTCATTCTGACGGCACCCATTCACTGCAGAGCATCCACTGCCGAGACACTGATGCAATGCTGCATTCATCCAAATCTGATCCCATTTGGTTCACATCATGACAGCTGTGATTGAGCCACATGTGATCACGACTCAATCATTTGACTCAAGTTTATATTGAGTAAAGGTGGGCGATATGACCAAAATCGTATTATTTTATTTCATAATAACAAAATAAATCAATATTGTTGTTTTTAATGGAAATAAGGTTGTTATGATACCAAAACGTTAGAATCCACTGAAAGTTCAAAACCAGTTTCAGTACAACAGCAAACACTAATACTAGCCTGAAGTAAAACATTCAAGCAATTAACTTTTGTTACTCCGACCCAACAGATCAATGAACAAGGGCTTCACACTGAGTATTTACAGTTACTCTATGCATTTTTACGCCACTAACAGTATAAAGCCACAGTGTCAGTATGGAACAGAGCAGTGTGAAAACCTTTAGTTCACTGAAGAACTAAAGTCAAGAATAATTCATGAATTATTCCTGTGTTGTGTATTACTCAATGGACTTTTGTGTGTTTAACGCATCTTTATTTTTATAAAGCACTTGTCAACACTGTTTTAAAGCAAGCCAAAGCTATAATTAAAGTTTATTGTTGTTATTCACACAATCTTCACAGGATAGAGAGTGCGTGTTTGTGGTCGTATGTAGATTTGTCCATAAATAGAGACGTGAGAATGACGGTCACACCTCCATTCACTCACATTTATGGAGCGCCCAGGGATTTTATTTGTGCCACACAGGAATATGAATAAAGTATCCGCATCCCCAAACACCTCCAGAGACGCTCTCATTCACATCTCAGCTCAGCTATCTTTAACTTTCTACATCACAACTTCAACAAAGACTTATTTTAGCCGTATTGTGGGACAAACTGACAAAAACAAAAATACATGCTGTCAAACTCGCTGCAGTTTTACTTGGTTCACTATTACAATAAATTAGTACAATACAATAGTACTGAACGCAGATGGTCTTTCTTTGGTCATCTCACACACACACACACTACAGAACTACACATGACCTCACACACACTCGCTCTCACGGTGTCTGGTTGTGGTGCCCTGGCCACTTGAGGGCGCTCTCCAGTTTCTTGTTATGTGTTTAAC
>NW_015507466.1:95042-96093 GCF_001515645.1 Sinocyclocheilus grahami | reverse complement strand
TAATGTGTGGATGAGGGTGAAGGTTTGGAGAGAAGGTCAGTTGGGAGGCATTACAGACACTATGACATCTATATCTTTTCAAATAGGTGTATAATGAGCGTGAGTCACAAGACCTTGAGCATACTCAGAATGTTCAGCTAATGTCATTGTGTGGAAGTCAGTCTGGTAACAAAAGATAGTGAGAGTAACATCACTCCCTCATATGACTAGTCCCATCTATCTGACCTTATTCCACTCTGAACCTCTTCTTCACAGTCAGCAGAAACTTTCACATTTGCACTTAGTTCACATTTGATTGAGACAGCAGCAGTGAAATGAAAGCCAGCGAGAGATGGAGATCACAGCTGCAGCGTGTCTTACGGAGCTAGATGGCTGTGGCTGAACTCAATCTCTTAATTAACGAAACAATACAAACACACACACAGACACACACACACACACGTCCACAGAAGTCTGGACGAATCTACTGTACTGGATCAGTTAATCTGACTGACCTCATGAGATCCAGCCAGATTCACACCGTCTCCACAGACAGAACGATAGACAGACAGACAAATAGTACAACAGGATGGATGAACAGATAGACGAATAGACAGATAAACAGACGGAAAGATTCATAGACAGACAGACAGATAGATAGATAGATTTGTCCATCAGTGGGTGTTTTGATCTGTTGCTCTTTTTGTTGCTAGTAGAAACAGACTTTAATCTCCATGTGAACTTCATCTGTATGAATGCAGTGACAACCCTGAACACACACACACACACACACACTGACCAAAGTCTTGCTCTCATTCAGATGGACGTTATGAATAAATTCCTGAAGAAAGACGTACGCTGAATCACACACTGAATCATCACACTGACTTCACCTGCACAGAGCGTCATGAGGAACATCTCAACTACAACTATCCTCAACTGTGGCGTTCTGTTAATGCTGAAAAAGTGTTTAATTGTTGCTTTGTACATTTGTCTACTGCTGTTGTTTTATTAGTGTTGTCCTCCCTGTCACACGTTCAGCTCGGTTTTATTCTTTATATGTCACTCCTGT
>NW_015507466.1:88390-88732 GCF_001515645.1 Sinocyclocheilus grahami | reverse complement strand
CTACACTAAACTAAACTTAACTAAACTAATCTAAACCAAACCAAATCAAACTAAACTACACTAAACTAAACTAAACTAAACTAAACTAAACCAACCTAACACCAAATTAAATCAAACTACACTAAACTAAACTAAACTAAACTAAACTAAACTAAACTAAACTAAACTAAACCAAACTAAACTAAACAATGCCGAATCAAACTACACCAAACTAAACTTAACTTCACTAAACTAAACCAAACCAAACCAAACCAAACCAAACCAAACCAAACTAAACTAAACTAAACTAAACTAAACTAAACTAAACCAAACCAAACCAAACCAAACCAAACCAAACCAAAC
>NW_015507466.1:87483-88045 GCF_001515645.1 Sinocyclocheilus grahami | reverse complement strand
TAAACTAATCTAAACCAAACTAAACTAAACTACACCAAACTAAACTAAACTTAACTACACTAAACTAAACAATGCCAAATCAAACTACGCTAAACTAACCTAGACCAAATTAAACTTAACTACACTAAACTAAACTACACCAAACTAAACTACACTAAACTAAACAATGCCAAATCAAACTACGCTAAACTAACCTAGACCAAATTAAACTTAACTACACTAAACTAAACTACACCAAACTAAACTACACTAAACTAAACAATGCCAAATCAAACTACGCTAAACTAACCTAGACCAAATTAAACTTAACTACACTAAACTAAACTACACCAAACTAAACTACACTAAACTAAACAATGCCAAATCAAACTACACCAAACTAACCTACACCAAATTAAACTAAACTACACCAAACTAAACTTAACTACAATAAACTAAACTTAAATAAACTAAACTAAACTAATCTAAACCAAACCAAACTAAACCAAACTACACCAAACTAAACAATACTAAATCAAACTACGCTAAACTAACCTAGACCAAATTAAACTTAAATACACTA
>NW_015507466.1:85550-87473 GCF_001515645.1 Sinocyclocheilus grahami | reverse complement strand
AAACTAAACAATGCCAAATCAAACTACACTAAACTAAACTAAACTTAACTAAACTAAAATAAACCAAACCAAACCAAACCAAACTAAACTAAACTAAACAATGCCAAATCAAACTACACTAAACTAAACTTAACTAAACTAATCTAAACCAAACCAAACCAAATCAAACTACACTAAACTAAACTACACCAAATTAAACGTATCTACACCAAATTAAACGTATCTACACTAAACTAAACTACACCAAACTAAACTTAACTACACTAAACTAAACAATGCCAAATCAAACTATACTAAACTAAACTTAACTAAACTAATCTAAACCAAACCAAACCAAATCAAACTACACTAAACTAAACTACACCAAATTAAACGTATCTACACCAAATTAAACGTATCTACACTAAACTAAACTACACCAAACTAAACTTAACTACACTAAACTAAACAATGCCAAATCAAACTACACTAAACTAAACTTAACTAAACTAATCTAAACCAAACCAAACCAAATCAAACTACACTAAACTAAACTAAACTAAACCAAACTAAACCAAACCAAACCAAACCAAACCAAACTAAACCAAACCAAACCAACCTAACCTACACCAAATTAAACTTAACTTAACTAAACCAAACCAAACCAAACCAAACTAAACTAAACTAAACTAAACCAAACCAAACCAAACCAAACCAAACCAAACCAAACCAAACTAAACTAAACTAAACTAAACTAAACTAAACTAAACTAAACTAAACTAAACTAAACCAAACCAAACTAAACTAAACTAAACCAACCTAACCTACACCAAATTAAACGTAACTTCACTAAACTAAACTAAACCAAACCAAACCAAACCAAACTAAACTAAACTAAACCAAACCAAACCAAACCAAACCAAACCAAACCAAACCAAACTAAACTAAACTAAACTAAACTAAACTAAACTAAACTAAACTAAACTAAACTAAACCAAACCAAACTAAACTAAACTAAACCAACCTAACCTACACCAAATTAAACGTATCTACACTAAATTAAACAGTGCCAAACCGAACTACACCAAACTGAACTAAATTACACCAAACTGAGCTACACTAAACTTAAGTACACTCCAATACAAAAAATAAACCACACTAAACTAAACTACACAAAACTAAACCACACTAAACTAAACTAAATTACAGCAAAATAAACTGTTCTAAAATAAACTAAACTAAACTAAATTACAGCAAACTTTAAAAAAACAAAAGTATTTTACAGCAAAAAAAAACACTCAACTGCAACAAAATAAACCATGCTAAACTAAACCAAACCACACTAAACTAAACTAAATTACAGCTAAATAAAATACACCAAACTAACTTACACCAAACTAAACAACACTAAACCTAAGTACACAAAACTACACCAAATTAAACCACGCTAAAGTGAACTAAATCAGAACTTAAATTAAATTTTAACTAATCGACATTAAACTAAACCACAACATAGTGGTTTGTTGTAAGACGGTCTGTGTTTTTTTCTGTCTTTGATTGCATTGCAGCAGCTTCATATGCAGTGAGACACAAATAGTTCCTAATAAATACATATTTAAAGTCCAAACAGTGGCTGATAAAGGACATTTATCCGAGTCAACAGTATTTTTAGAATACGAGTGAGCCGGTCGAGATGGACGATACATAACATAATGAAAGATCACAGAGTGCAAATTAATGCCACAAACAAACTCTGAGAAAAGAGCAGTGCTCATCAGAGCACAAAAATACCAATAAAAACCCAATCTAGCGTCTGTCAGAGCCTCAAAACACGGCTAAAATAAGACAGCCATATAACTTCAAATTACTGACCATCACAGCAGAAACGCTGTAAATATCATCTTAATTGAGGCAGACGAATAAAGCGCGAGACGGAGGGTGTTT
>NW_015507466.1:84427-85540 GCF_001515645.1 Sinocyclocheilus grahami | reverse complement strand
AAATGAGCGTTCAGAAGCGAAGCCTCTCATAATTGATTCCTGCAGAGGCTCTGATCAATACACTATTTTGGTTTGATGAGTCAAATACAAGAATATAAAAACAGCACAAGAAAATTGGCTGCAATTAGAAATTTCTGTGAAATCTATTTCACACTCCCCCATTACGCTGCGTGTGTTATTTATGCAAAAACGGCCTCATTACATGTCATTACAGATATTATGGCATTATTTTAATCGGATTTGAGCTGGTGTTTCCTTTGGGAAAGTCGGTTCCTTGCTACCTACTTTTCCCGAGTTTATACCGATGTAGCTTTGCGACATATTCTATTCTAGTTCTACTGATCTTGATCTGTTTCAGCAGATTGGGCCTTTTAAAGTGTTTTATGAAGACGTTTGTGAAGCTCAATCCTCCCACCAATCAGAAGACAGCTCACTGAGAGAAACATTCATATTCCATTCAGGGTTATTATCGTTAACTAAAACTAAAACAATAAAAAATGCATTTTTGTTACTTGAAACAAAATACATGTTAACTGAAATTATATTTAAAAAACAAGCTTATTTTATTCCTTTCAACTTGAAGCACTAAAAAAAACTAGAAATAAACTAAAACTAATAAATAAAATGAACAAATCTATATTTAAAGTAAACAGAAACTCAATGACAAAGTGAAAACAAAACATAAAAATAAAATCTAATTCAAAATATTAACAAAAGCTACAATATTATAGTAAAAATTATTTCATTCACTCTTCTGCATATTCCAGTTGGGTCAGATTAATTCACAAAAAGCTTCACAACAGATCAGATCATCCATATTTTTTAATAATCACAATGTGAAGGATAAACATATGCAAATACTGTTATCACTGGTTCGTGCACAGCAACCAAACTTAGCAAAAATCCTTAAAATTATTGGAAGCAATTATGTCTCGTTTTAAGCACAAACTTCTCCGAAAGCAAGACTTAACATCTTATGTCATTGTGCATCTCAAGCAAATGTATCTCGGTTTAAGAATCTTCAGATATTTGCACTGGAAAACAAGGCAGAAATACTGAGGAAGGACCACTTTATGCAGTGATTATCTTCATATTGACTACGTTGTTTTATGA
>NW_015507466.1:80870-83755 GCF_001515645.1 Sinocyclocheilus grahami | reverse complement strand
TTCCAATCTGCTCCCGCTCCAGAGATAATCAACCTGAAAGTCAAGGAAATGTTTGAAAAAATGGCACTCTCTCCCAATTTCTCGCCCCCATAAAAAATAATGTAGATTAGTCCCACAGCTGAAATGTTCTGTTTGCGCTCTATACTTAACTAGGTACTCCCTAAAAAAGATTTAGGACTGAAACTTTAACCCTTCCAAAAATAAACGGACCCTAAAAGTGGAACCTTTGAAGCGATTTTGATAATTACATTTGGACGTCTGATTTAAATCTAAGAGACAAGAATGTGCAAAATGTACAGTATGTAAAATACTGGTTTGCAATACCAATATAATCATAACTTTGAGAGAAACAAAGGATTGTGTTGGGCAAGAATGGGTCCAAAGCATCATTGAAATGAGCTGAAGTGTGTTTTAACACACCTTAAACAACAGCAGCATCGGCTGTGTGCGTCAGCGCTGGAGTGGATGTTCAGAGCTCCAGCAGATCAAAGCTGCTCCTCCACACACACACACACACACGCGTGTGCGTGAAAGACAATCAAACACCCTCATCAGATCAGATCAGACCTATGAATACTGAAACATTACTGATTACTTCTGTCTGATTCTGGGTTATTACTGTTAAATACATTTTAAATTACAATTATATATACATTATCTATATTCAAATAACAGCTACAAAGATAGAAATATTTTAAATAAATTTAACAAAAGAATAAAATATATAGCGTACAGAAAAATAATTATATTTTTAGTCACATGTTAATGTATTAATGTACAAAATAATTATTGTGTCAGTAATGCACCGGAATGTTTAGCTTCTTCTCAATGATGATTCTCATTCGAATTTTTGAATGTTTTTATTGAACAGTTGCATAACAGTAATACAATGTTGGGGAAAGTTACTTGTAGAAGTATTGCATTACAGTATTGCCGTTACTCCATGAAAAAAGGAACGAATTGCGTAACTTAGTTACTTTTTATGGAAAGTGATGCATTATGATACTTTTGCGTTATTTATTGTCACCTGAGCTGGGCTTGCTGATTTATTTTTAGCAACAAAAAAACAACAAGCTTTAATTTCTATACTCAAAATATAAGCTTTAACATCTTTTTGTTGATTATGGAGTGAAATATGACCAGCATGTGTTTTTGACAGGATTCATGAGTTGCACATAGATGCTTTCAGACTGCAAACATGATGTTCTTCCTCAGAATTTGTGTCTGGTTTTCCAGTTCAAATATCTAAACAATCTTAAATCAAGATGCACTTACTAGAAAAGCAAAATGATTTAAGATATTAAGTCTTGCTTTCTAAAAAATGTATCAAAATTAAGAGAGTTTTTGCTTAAAACAAGAGACAATATCTGCCAATGGTGTGAGTAAAACTGAATTCAAAGAGAAAACAAGATTATTCCAGGAAACATGAGAAACAAGTAAATATGAGAATCAAACACAGTTAGCACTGAGATGCATCATCGCATTACGACTCACTGTACAGTACATCACGTGTGTGATATGGAAAGAACAAGTGCTTTCAAACATCATTAGTGTTTTGAGAAGCCTGATGGTGTTGGCTTTTAAGAGAGCCATAATTAATATATCTAGACGAACCCAGAGCAAATGGAAAAATACCGCAGTAAAAACACTCTTCAGCGCCACGTAAGTGTGTTATGCAAAAGACAGACTCATTAAACTCATCACATTAGTCGGGTTATTTATCTATTAAATGAGTTATCTGCTGAATCCATCCAGAGGAAATTATGCCAGAGTCTCTGCGATAAAGTTACAGCTCGACACGCCCCCTACAGGCCAATCACATGACTGCTGGAGCACAAGCCCCACCCACTACCTCTGATTGGCAGGAGCCTCAAATTACACATCTGTTAGATCATGCCTCCACTAATTAAGATCCAGCCCAAGACGCCAGATTCTATTTAGTCTGGTAACAGAACAACTAGGCAGCAGAATTGCTTAATACCCAAAACCTGTTCACAGCAAGTCTTGTCTGGTACCCAAAACTGTGCTAACGGTCTTCTATCAGCCAAGAAGTGGACTGAGCAAAGCCAGAGAAGAGCAGAAGCAGGCGACAGAGTAATGATGGTAAAAAGGAGCAGAGTTTATTGAATAGTCTTAGTTGCGTATGTCTCAATGCTCAGACTTCATCTGACCAGCACAAACCCAACTAGTGTTCAGAACAACATCCCATAAACCTGGAGTTTCTGTAAGCCTCCTATCTCTTACTCATGAAGACACAGCGTATAACTTTGAGATGTAAATTTAACATTGAGCTGAACCACAACAGCCATTGAGTTTGGTTATGAACTGTCTTGTGCTGGCATTAGCAGTTCCTTACACCTTGTATATCATCATACTTACTCTCAAAACGGCAAGAAATCAATCAAGCTTTGAGCAACGGGAATATCAGCAGTGCAAACTCCATAATAAATCAGCCCAATATTCACTAGAATCCAGCAGTATTGGCCAAGTGATGGAACTTACGGTTTGCGTTTCACTGGCTTGGAGTTTCCAGCACGTTCTGATTAAACCCACAGGCGTTTATTTCAGAACTTCAGCAGATCCAAACACCACTGATTATTTCAGACTATAATAAACCACTGACTAGACTAATTCATCTTTTATGAAATATATGAGCTGGTTTAGATGCAAACGTGACTTTGAGCTGACCTGTGTTTCTGCACCACTGGTGGCTGTAAAGAGAACTGCAACAGGTGCCATGAACATCAGATAGCCCCGGCCCAAACTCACATCATGGGTTAGTCAGGTCTGATCCGGTCTGAACCAGTTAACCTCGCTGTAACTGCACCAGTTCATTTCAGAAATGTGACCCTGGAGCACAAAACCAGTCTTAAGTGTCAATTTTT
>NW_015507466.1:78976-80590 GCF_001515645.1 Sinocyclocheilus grahami | reverse complement strand
CCCCAGCGACTCAACACTGCTTTTGTGCTGCAGGGACACATATTGATACTTTTCATCACAATAAGATCATTTAACAGATCAATGCTGCACCATGAAAAGTGTTTTGACACATTTTTTAAAAGTCATATAAATGAACGGACAAAACATTCTTAATGTAACGTTTATGGAACGATCTTTTAACTTTAATATCTGATATACGTTCTCATAACGTTGAGAGAAAACATTCTGAGATTAACATTCTCAAAACATCCTTTCATTTGTACTTGATGAATGTTCTGATAAACGTTTTTGTAACCTTTGAACATAATTCCAATCAAGACAAGAAAACCAGACATTTTAACGTAGTTAAAATATGAAAAATAAATGTGTAAATAACGTAAGATTGAAACGTTTTAGTAACTTTTAAATAACATTATAATCACGATAAGAAAACATTTTAACATTTAGAACATTAAAAATAAATGCTCAAATAATGTAACATTTTGGTTGAAAATAAAGTTAGAAACATTGTTGCAAGAAATTTTTTTTGGAACCTTTAAATAACATCACTAAAAGAAAACTGGACGTCTGAACATTTTAGAAACTATTCAAAACAACGTTTTCATAACCTCAGTGTGTGAGCTGGACTGGAAGGAATTCAAATTCCATTTGCATATAAAAATCTAATCAGCTTCATGGTCAATATTCATCTTACAAGAAGCAGTTTCACAGTTGGCAGCGTGAAGAACGTGTTTCATTAACTCCAGCTGAGAAAAGAAATATTCACATGAATAAAAAGTGTCTTCAATTAATAAAGTAAAATTCCAATATCAATATAATCACATCTGTGTCACACAATAAAACACACTGAGGTACATTCAGACAACAATCAATATTACAGTTAATCTGTGGTCAGGTGGGGCAAGTTGTCACATTTATTTTACACACAATTCATGGAGGTTACCATTGTGACAACTTACCCCACACCTCCCGCCATTAATGCTGAAGTCCAATCAACTGATCAAATAATTAAATCTAGTCATCCACAGCCAGCCAGAAGATACCAGTTTACGTTGATTCATTGGTTGTTGAAACTGTATTTATGAGTTAAATATGGAAAGCCGTGTGTGTGTGTGTGTGTGTGTTCTGGCAGACTAAGTGTGTGTTGTTGTTTCAGAAGCACAGACTTACAGTAGGAAGTTTCATTCATAAATCTGCGAGAGTCCCACGGTGTCGCCCACCGGAGGCCCGAGCCACCGTCAGCACACGTGTGTGTCGTCACTGTGTGTGTGTGTTTGTGTGTGTGAATCACAGCAAGTTATTTACAGCTACTGTCTTCATTTAAACACAATAGCAGCATCATGACCAACTGAAGTTGCGAAACCCCCACCGGAGGCCCGAGCCACCGTCAGCACACGTGTGTGTCGTCACTGTGTGTGTGTGTTTGTGTGTGTGAATCACAGCAAGTTATTTACAGCTACTGTCTTCATTTAAACACAATAGCAGCATCATGACCAACTGAAGTTGCGAAACCCACACACACACACACACACACACACGCTCACACACTCACTCACTCACTCACTCACTCTCACACACACACACACACACTCATACACACACTCACACACTCAC
>NW_015507466.1:69210-70535 GCF_001515645.1 Sinocyclocheilus grahami | reverse complement strand
CCAGCGACTTAACACTGCTTTTGTGCTGCAGGGACACATATTGATACGTTTCATCACAATAAGATCATTTAACAGATCAATGCTGCACCATGAAAAGTGTTTTGACACATTTTTTAAAAGTCATATAAATGATCGGACAAAACATTCTTAATGTAACGTTTATGGAACGATCTTTTAACTTTAATATCTGATATACGTTTTCATAACGTTGAGAGAAAACATTGAGATTAACATTCTCAAAACATCCTTTCATTTGTACTTGATGAATGTTCTGATAAACGTTTTTGTAACCTTTGAACATCATTCCAATCAAGACAAAAAAAACAGACATTTTAACGTAGTTAAAATATTAAAAATAAATGTGCAAATAACGTAAGATTGAAACGTTATATTAACTTTTAAATAACATTATAATCACGATAAGAAAACATTTTAACATTTAGAACATTAAAAATAAATGCTCAAATAATGTAACATTTTGGTTGAAAATAAAGTTAGAAACATTGTTGCAAGAAACATTTTTTGGAACCTTTAAATAACATCACTAAAAGAAAACTGGACGTCTGAACGTTTTAGAAACAATTCAAAACAACGTTTTTATAACCTCAGTGTGTGAGCTGGACTGGAAGGAATTCAAATCCCATTTGCATATAAAAATCTAATCAGCTTCATGGTCAATATTCATCTTACAAGAAGCAGTTTCACAGTCGGCAGCATGAAAAACGTGTTTCATTAACTCCAGCTGAGAAAAGAAATATTCACATGAATAAAAAGTGTCTTCAATTAATAAAGTAAAATTCCAATATCAATATAATCACATCTGTGTCACACAATAAAACACACTGAGGTACATTCAGACAACAATCAATATTACAGTTAATCTGTGGTCAGGTGGGGCAAGTTGTCACATTTATTTTACACACAATTCATGGAGGTTACCATTGTGACAACTTACCCCACACCTCCCGCCATTAATGCTGAAGTCCAATCAACTGATCAAATAATTAAATCTAGTCATCCACAGCCAGCCAGAAGATACCAGTTTACGTTGATTCATTGGTTGTTGAAACTGTATTTATCAGTTAAATGTGGAAAGCCGTGTGTGTGTGTGTGTGTGTTCTGGCAGACTAAGTGTGTGTTGTTGTTTCAGAAGCACAGACTTACAGTAGGAAGATTCATTCATAAATCCGCGAGAGTCCCACGGTGTCGCCCACCGGAGACCCGAGCCACCGTCAGCACACGTATGTGTCGTCACCGTATGTGTGTGTGTGAATCACAGTGAGTTATTTACAGCTACTGTCTTCATTTAAACACAATAGCAGCAT
>NW_015507466.1:62195-68161 GCF_001515645.1 Sinocyclocheilus grahami | reverse complement strand
ACACACACACACACACACACACACACACATTCACTCACTCACTCAAACACACACACACACACACACACACACAAATCTATCATGGCTCAATATTGTTTTACACTGAGCTGGTGAAGTTTTCTGTTCTCTAAACTCTCACACAACAATTCTACACACTGATTTTCATTCATCTTTATTTAGTCTTTATTTATTCATATTATTTATCTTTTTTAAGTCATGTTTATATATTTTTATTTTCATTTAGTATATGTTCATTCATAGTTCTCTTTCTTAAGCCACTGCTCGACTGACTCGTTCCACAGACTGTAATGATGCATTGCTGCAATAATTAACCAACCTTATATTAGAAGCTTAAAGCTACACATTACTACTTTAAAAGTAGATATTTCAGTAAGGTACCGCAGTGAAAGTTTCGCACACTGTTTTCTGAGCGTGCGGGGTTAACTAGTTCAAGTGTGAAAAGCCCATTCAGTTCATGCGTTGACTGGGAATCGAACCCATGACTTTGGTGTTGCGAGCGCCGTGCTCTACAAGAATTCATGCCCATTCACACACAGAGAAAGTGAATGTTTCCGTTGTGTAACCTTCCTGTCCGTGATGTTCCAACCGGATCTATTCAAACACATAAGTGATATGAACTTGTGTGAACTGATATTGGATATAAATATGTGACGGAACACTGAGCACATGAGCGTCCTGTTAATCTCAGGAGACGTCACTGATCTTCCCGTGACCGTGATGTCCTCTGAGAACAGACTAAATATATGAACCGAGACCTGAGGGATTCTGGGAATTATGTGTCACTGCAACTATCAGATGAGCTTTAAAGTGAACGACAGAGATCCGAGTCGCTCGCAAAGTCAGTGCTCAACCATAATACAAATACAGATTCATGCAAATACAGTTTACAACTCTACCAATCGCTCTCATAACGATGAGCATTCTGAGATCATTCTCGGAAAGTCATCATGATGTTTGTACCTGATGAACGTTCTCTTAACGTCTGAACGTTAACATATTTTAGGTAAAAATAACATTTGTAGAATGATGTAAGAAAGGGTTTAGTCACCTTTAAAGAGTCAAAGAGCTTATTTTCTGCAATAATCCAATAATTCCAGTGGAAGAGTCCTTTTGGGGTTTTGTCAAGAGAACCAAAATTGTGTTTAAAAAAATCCAAATATTGGTTTTATTTGAAAGATAGCATTTCTTATAAATATTCTTTCTTAAGAATATTCTTACAAAAAAGAAAATTACCTTTTTCTTAAGATTGTTCTAAAGACAAAACGTATGAAAAAATACTGGATTCCTGAAAAGAAAGTGAATTCTTCATAAATTTAGGATAACCTCCAACTTGCCTTAAATCCCCGATGTTCAATCCAAAAGCCAATGAAAAATCCTGTTTGTCAAGTGTTTTGTCGAGGGAACAGAAATGTCATTAAAAATGCTAAATAAAGGGTTTTATTTTAAAGTCAATAGGACAGCAATGCTGAATTAAACACACAACCAGCAATCAGTATGTTAAACTTCTGTTGGCCTTGTACCTGATGAACGTTCTCTTAACGTCTGAACGTTAACATATTTTAGGTAAAAATAACATTTGTAGAATGATGTAAGAAAGGGTTTAGTCACCTTTAAAGAGTCAAAGAGCTTATTTTCTGCAATAATCCAATAATTCCAGTGGAAGAGTCCTTTTGGGGTTTTGTCAAGAGAACCAAAATTGTGTTTAAAAAAATCCAAATATTGGTTTTATTTGAAAGATAGCATTTCTTATAAATATTCTTTCTTAAGAATATTCTTACAAAAAAGAAAATTACCTTTTTCTTAAGATTGTTCTAAAGACAAAACGTATGAAAAAATACTGGATTCCTGAAAAGAAAGTGAATTCTTCATAAATTTAGGATAACCTCCAACTTGCCTTAAATCCCCGATGTTCAATCCAAAAGCCAATGAAAAATCCTGTTTGTCAAGTGTTTTGTCGAGGGAACAGAAATGTCATTAAAAATGCTAAATAAAGGGTTTTATTTTAAAGTCAATAGGACAGCAATGCTGAATTAAACACATAACCAGCAATCAGTATGTTAAACTTCTGTTGGCCACAGAACATATTTTCTAATAAACAAATGCTAATGCAAAAAAATCATATTTTTTTAGAGTTTTGTCAAGGGAAACAAAAATTGTGTTAAAACTTTAAAATAACAGCTTAATCGTAGTGATGTTTAATCACCGCGGTGTAGTTTTGTGTTTAGCCTACGTAGTTTAGCTTTTGACTTCTGCATGTAGGCTTCAAAAGTTGTGAAGATCATCAGGATGCACAAAACATGTAAGAATCATTATCTTTTGTTGGTCGCAGAGCTTATTTTCTGCAATAATGCAGTCGCCAATGAAAAAAAACAACAACCTTTTGAGTGTTTATCGAGTGAAAACAAAAATCCACCATCACTGCAGAGCTCGACAGACTGCAAAAACATTCTTCTAGAGAAAATACATTTCAAATATATGCAGAATACATGCAGCTTCAGGAAATACATTTCTCTCCGTTCTCTGTAGGACGAACGGCTTGTGTTCCTCTCATTTGTAAGTCACTTTAGATAAAAGCTTCTGCTAAATGAACAAATGTAATTGTGACACACACACACACACACACACACACACACAACTTCACTGCTCGTCTGTCCTCACTTTTGTGTGTCTCTCTACCGTCTCAGTTCATCATTTACATAAACCAAAGAATTTGGCAAAGCTCTGCATTAGTAATCACCCTAACGAAGGTCTGTTTAATTGCCGGGCGCAGTGTTTATGTGCATGCAGATGAGCTGAAGAATATTCATGAGGGTTGTCAGGGAAGCCTGTGCGTCATGTTCAGATGTGCTACAGGGTAAAGCACTGTGAACGCCCACCACTGTCACCTGACCTCTGGATCCACGTCAGCGACACAAACAACTTCACTGCTCGTCTGTCCTCACTTTTGTGTGTCTCTCTACCGTCTCAGTTCATCATTTACATAAACCAAAGAATTTGGCAAAGCTCTGCATTAGTAATCACCCTAACGAAGGTCTGTTTAATTGCCGGGCGCAGTGTTTATGTGCATGCAGATGAGCTGATGAATATTCATGAGGGTTGTCAGGGAAGCCTGTACGTCATGTTCAGATGTGCTACAGGGTAAAGCACTGTGAACGCCCACCACTGTCACCTGACCTCTGGATCCACGTCAGCGACACAAACAAACAAACAAACACAAGTGCCTGTGGCGCACACACACACACACACTAAACAAAACACACCCACACACACCCACACACTGATGACTACTACACGAGAGCGTTACACACTAACACAACGGTGGGATGATGTCTGATGATGATTTGATATTATTTCCCTCACAGAGCTTCTGCAAAGTGAAATGAGTCTTAATGAGGCTCTCAAATCATTATTTATTATTGAGCTCATTTATCTGATCCATTTGTCTTTGACTTTGCAGATGTGATCAGCGGAAGTAGAGGGCTCTTTAAAACATTTTTGCTACTTGAAATAAAATTAATAAATGAAAACGCACACACACGCACACGCGTATGTGAAACTAAGCTTATTTTTATTTAGTTTAACTTGGTGTACTAAAATAATGATAAATGAAATACAAATTAATAAAACCTACATATTAACAATAAATAAATAAATATGGCAAAACCACACAACAAAATTACTTAAACCTAAAATTTAAATAAAAACAGAATCGAATTCAAAATATGAATAAAAATGATAATAGCACCTCAATTGGGTGTTGAGATGTGGGCGTGGCTCTCAAGAATTAGCTTAATTAGACATCACAATAAATGACTGGAGAAGACCAGCATACAGTAAGAGAGCAGAGGGAAGATCCAGTCATGACATTCTGATAAAACTGAAATGAATTGTTCACAATAAGTTCAGTAACATGCATTTGGAAAATAGAATAGTTTAAATGCATAATTTAAATAATTTACTCACTTTCAAAGCATCATAACAGCACTTCATCAGATGACTCTATATTCAAATCTTCTGAAGTCACATGACGCATTATATATGAGGAATTCATGATTCACTGCATATCTTCCTCTTAAAACTCAAATCCCACGTGGATGAGCTCACAGATCATCACCGCAGCGCAATCAGAAGATCGTGAGGTTCGCAACACCAATGTTGTGGGTTCGATTCCCAGGCGATGCATGAACTGATCGGATGTGCAGCTCAATGCAGTAAAAGTCACTTTAGATAAAAGCATCTTCCAAATGCATGAATGTAAACTCAACAGGACTAGTTACACAATATTCACAGGTTCAGGATGAATTTCAGACGAGTCCATCTGATGAAGACACACAATCAGAAGAACTGACACTGAAACGTGGCATCCTAATAAAAAGTGCTGAGTGCTTCACACTCGTTCAGTGACATTGGCCTTCATTAACTTTGTGTGTGAGTGAGTGAGTGAGTGAGTGAGTGAGAGTGTGAGTGAGTGAGTGAGTGAGTGAGTGAGTGAGTGAGTGAGTGAGTGAGTGAGTGAGTGAGTGAGTGAGTGAGTGAGTGAGTGAGTGAGTGAGTGAGTGAGTGAGTGAGTGAGTGAGTGAGTGAGTGAGTGAGTGAGTGAGTGAGTGAGTGAGTGAGTGAGTGAGTGAGTGAGTGAGTGAGTGAGTGAGTGAGTGAGTGAGTGAGTGAGTGAGTGAGTGAGTGAGTGAGTGAGTGAGTGTGTGAGTGAGTGAGTGAGTGAGTGAGTGAGAGTGTGAGTGAGTGAGTGAGTGAGTGAGTGAGTGAGTGAGTGAGTGAGTGAGTGAGTGAGTGAGTGAGTGTGTTTGTAGTACATTCTCTCGGATCTACTTCAGTCTAATGCAGCATTTGAATTAATCAAATGTGTCTGAATATGAAAGCTTTGCTTAAAAGCTGTGATAAGAGGTTGGGCCTAAAACACTTTCTCTCTCTCTCTCTCTCTCTCACACACACACCTTTAGAATACTGATGAGTCTGATGTAACGAGCTCTGAGATCCTGCAGATCTTCGCTCATCTCAGGATGAACCTCTAAACACAGATAAACTGAACTAGATGACATCAGTCAACAAACAGGCCAAATCACAGAATGATTTTGAATCTTGTCATATAACAATTTTCCTCCAGAATTAGCTGTAAACTTTCAGATGATGACCGTGTCACACACACACACACACACACACACACACACGCACACACACGCACACACGCGCAACACACACACACACACGCACACACACGCACACGCACACACGCACACACAGAATGAAGAGATCTGCAGCGCCATCTGCAGGAGAACTGAGAGAACAGTCTGTCTGTCATCATCATCTCTGGTGCTTCACAATCATGTCAAGTGTTCCTCTACATGCTGTGATTTACTACAGTAACTGCTCATAATACAGTAAAACTGCAGTTTCTGGCATGTAAAAAAAGGCTATGAAGATTCCTTGGCCTTTAAAAGCACATCACGTGACTGCTTACTATGCTTTTACGGTAGTAAAAGTGCTATACAAATAAAGGTGACTTGACTAGTAAGGTAACTGTACGATAGTCAGTATTCATCAGTGTATGATGCTCAGAGTCTGAGATCTGAACAAACTCACAGAACATTCAATAAAGCTGCAGGATTGATGAATGCCTTGAGAGAGAGTGAGGGAGAGAGGGAGAGAGAGGGAGGGAGAGAGGGAGGGGGAGAGAGAGAGAGAGAGAGAGAATACCTGAGAGAGAGAGAGAGAGAGAGAGAGAGAGTGTGTGTGAGGGAGAGAGGGAGAGAGGGAGAGAGAGAGAGAGAGTGAGGGAGAGAGAGAGGGAGAGAGAGAGGGAGAGAGAGACTGGAGGCTTGAGTGCATGTCTCTCGCTCTCAGCAGGATGTCCAAATATGGTCAGCGAGCACTCACTTCCGGAAGCCTGCTTAAAGTGAGAGGAGATGAAAAGAGTGGATGAAAGGAGA
>NW_015507466.1:49205-59522 GCF_001515645.1 Sinocyclocheilus grahami | reverse complement strand
AGACAGACAGACAGACAGAGAGACAGACAGACAGACAGAGACAGACAGACAGACAGACAGACAGGAAATGCGCAGATCTGGGGTTTCATGTTTAAAAATTTGCGTAACGTCATCCTAAAGTTGTTCATATGCACAAAAGAGAGTTTCCAGATTTATGAAACTTTTCTTACAGCAGAACCTGCACAAAACTCCCTTCAGAAATCCTAGTCATGCGTGTATGCATCTTCACCCTAAAATATCATATTGACATAGTTTTACTATGCATGACCTAATCTGCATATCATTGCCATATGCATATTCCCGTCCGTGTGATACTACTGTCGTTAACAGTGTAAGACGCTGGGCAAATATGAGATACAGACTGTAAATGCAAACTGAAAATCTACAAAATAAAATACATTTGCCAAAATTGTATAAAATACTTTTCAGAGAAGGTTTTAGAAAATAATTAGTTATTTTTTAATCAGGCTTCTAGTCCGGTCAGGCAAGTAAAATTCTCTCTCACTTGCCCCTTTAAAAAATCTTCTTGTCCCAGACGAGCGTTAATCGAGCTGTGTGGTTCATTAAATGCTAATGATAAATTAATCAATTAGTCGATTATCTAAATAACGGTTAGTTGCAGCCCTATAATGAACTCATGTGGATTCAGACTGCATACTAAGGGTGGAGACAGTGAGTCACACGCTTCTGTTCTGCAGTGCTCCAGTGCCTGTTCCTGCGTTCCAGCGAATAAAACACAGCAGGATATTCTTACTGCACATTCGTCACCGGAAACATTCATCAATCACACACACTCATCAGAAATAATAAAGTGTGCAGCAGAGAAACATTTCTAGAGAAATAAAGATGATTCATCAGTGAAATTATCAAAAACAGACGGCGAGCGATCGAGTCTCTGTCAGGTTAAAGCAGAACTCTTGGATTAGGATAATCTGTCAGGATACGCAAGTGAACACTCGCTGACGTCATCACTTACGTGCAAAGAGAAGCTCACCTCCATACCAATCACACACACACACTCACACACACACACACACACACACACACACACACACACACACACTCGAAGCCTCCATCCTTGAACCTGCAGGGTGTTTGTGAGCAAGAGACCGTGTGCGTGTGTGTGTGTGTGTGAGTGTGAATGTGTCCTCTGAGAGTGTTACATAGTTTATGAAAGCAGCAATCAGTCGCTGTTGTGCTCTGGACACACACACGCACTCGCGCATGCACACACAAACACGCAGCGGTGATTATACTGCAGTGCGGCTCGCTGCCGGTCGCTTCACAGGAATTTTTTATGCATCTATCACCGCTCAACATCATGAGAGAGAAAATCAAGGACAGAGTGAAAGGTCAAAGGTCACGAGAGTGATTCATGAACTAGAAAAACACAGAAACTGCACCAGCAGGCGCGTTCACGACAAGGCAGTCGAGCGTATGACGTAGTCGTAACATAAGATCCGGGGAGAAGACTGTAGTCTCGCGAGAACCAAGTTTTGTGTACAGCACAGGGAAACCATGTGAACAAGTAAACTGTATCCGTTTAGATTAAAATGGTGCGTTCGTGTCAATACCCGGGAAGTTTAAATAAGTTTGTGACAGGTGTTTTGTTTTGCTTTCTCCTCTGTGCATCCGCGTTCATCCCTCTCTCCCCGGATCTTACGTTACGCTCGACCGCCTTGCCGTGAACGTGCCTGCTTGAGGCAACTATAATGCTTGGCATTATAGTTTATAAAGTTTTAAGAATCATAATTTTTCTTAAACTAAGAACATTGTTCTTTCGCTTCAGAAGGCCTTTATTAACACCCCGGAGCCGTGTGGACTAGTTTTATGATGGATGGATGGATACACTTTTTTCGGATTCAGAAACAGCAGCACCATTCACTGCAATTATACAGATTGGAACAGACAGGACAATGTGGAATATAACTCCGAATGCGTTCGTCTGAAAGAGGAATGTCAGACACGCCTAGGATGTCTTGAGGGTAAAACACAGGCTAATTTTCATTTTGGGGTGAACTATCCCTTTAAGATATGCGTGTTTCTGATTAAATAAAGCAGTAATTGAGTAAAAATGTATTTTATATATACAGATTTATTCATTAATGTGTAATACTTTATGAAAACTAAAATACAAGGAGCTCTAAAAAAATAAAATGTTACGTTTACCACTGCATCTGTCTGATTTTTTTTAATTTAATCAAATGTAAATTCATGTCCCAGTCACATTTTCTAGGTTAAACAAACATTCCTTACACTATCAAAAAAGATTAATGCATGGCTTTAATAAATAGAATATTGAAGCCATGCATTAATCTCGTCAAGTTAGTGTTTTTAAGCATTTTACATTTATTAAAATAATAACTCACAGCAGTATAATTTAAACAATATATTTTATTTGTAAACTTAAACCATTATAAAGAAAACGCTTAACCATTCAGTGCATTGCGTTCATATTCAAGCTCATTTGCTTGCCTGCATAAAGCACGCATCATCAATAAGGTGTGTGCTGAATTTGATATTTTAATATCACCGTTTTAAACGCTGATTTATATGGATTGCTAATGAAGGCATTGCCTCCTCTCACGTGACTTTCCCCCATTCATTCTCAATTACCCCCCAGTAAAGTCATGGCACGCTGTGGGGTCTCTGTTAACAGTCAATGGGCTCAGGGGAGGCATACTGAGTGTTTAGTGTGTTGCTACGTGGTTGCTAGGGTGCTCCTTCCTGTCTGACAGCGCAGCTCACCTCATCAGCAGCTCTGAGCGTTAATGACAGCGATGCAGCACTGATGGTTGGAGGTCAGCTGTGCTATTCTTCTTTGACGCTCTGTGTGTGTCTGCGCTCACTGAATGCTAAAGAGCTCATTACACACACACGGCCAACCGGAAACACAGCGTCCTCCGGCGCGACCCGCAGTGACCCTGCATTCAAGAGACGACCGGAGACTGAATTACACAATGACCCGCGGATTTACCATTCATTATATGAAGCAGCAGAGCTCAGACAGACTCAGCCGTCAGTCACTGTATTACTGCACTCTACACCATCAGCTCCTGATTCAAAGAAACATGGCACAAGCTCACCGTTCAATCAAAACATTTCACAACACCACAATATGAAACAAAAAAATTGGGGTCAGTAAGATTTCTTAATTGAAGTGTTTGAAGGAAGTCTCTTCTGCTCACCAAGACTGCATTTAATAGATCAAAAATACTTAATATTACAATTCAAAATAATTATTTTCTATGTGAATCTGTGTTAAACTGTAATGTATTTCTGTGATGCGCAGCTGTATTTTCAGCATCATTACTCCAGTCTTCAGTGTCACATGATCTTCAGAAATCAGTATAATATGCTGATCTGCTGCTCAATAAACATTTCTGATTATTATCAATGTTGAACACAGTCGTGCTGCACAATATTTTTGTGGAAACTGTGATTTTTCAGGATTCACAGATGAACAGAAAGTTCAAAAGACCAGCATTTATTTGAAATAGAAATATTTTGTAACATTCTAAATGTCTTTACTGTCACTTTTGATCAGTTTAATGCAGCTTTGAGGAATGAAAGCAAAAATCTAATTATATATATAGCTAACATGTGACACTTTCTTAGTGAATCATATTGATAGTTCTGTATGACGTTTATAAGCGTGAGTGAAGTCACAAGTGTCCACTGTACAGTAGGTCAGATTGATTTAAACATGATGTTAATAACATCATTAAATCCAGAGCTGAACCGGAACACAGGCTGTCTAATAAGACCTTGATGAATTCACTGACAATCAATAAAAGATATTCTAATCTGACTCATGACATCACTTCCTGTTGCAACAAACAGGAAACAAAACACCAACAGAGAGGAAGACAGAGAGAGCAATTGACTGGATGCAGATTTCCAATTATGACAATTATTGACCCACGAGTACAAAAGCAGCAGAAAATCACACGAATCACAAAAGACTTGAGACACAAACACACAAATCTCACAGCAGCACCGGATGAATCACTTTCTATCACAGCAGGAATATATTTCACATCAGAGGGTTTTCTGCTAGAAAAGGAAAAACGCTGAAGAAATTAAATACTTCAGCGGCAATGCTCAGAGCAAACCAAAGCTGCGTCACCGCACTGGAGTATTTCTGTTTATTTGGATCTTTATGGACTCAAATCTGATCAAATCAATGAATCAGTGTGAAAACAGATTCACATCATGAATCACTTGAGTTTAAACGAGTGATATTAGAAAACACATTCAGACACTTACTTGATAAAAACACCTTACACACTCACTTATTACAAAATGTAATAGCATTGCTTAAAATAAATGTTAACTAAAAAATTAAATAAGAGAGAAAAAACACATTTATTTTATTTCAGCTAGTTGCCAAAGCAACACATCTTACTTCTAACATAACTAAAATAAGAGCCGGGATAGAACAATAAAAACTATATAGACATACAAAAAAAAAACATAAAAAAAAAAATTAAATAAAAATTAAAACAGAAAAAAAGCCTTTCTGAGCTGGTCTGATCTCATTCTCTCAGAGCCTTCTTCCTGGAGGTTTAGTGTGCATCAGATGGTCTGAGTGGATGCAGTGTTGTGAGATGATGTCTCCGTGTTAATTACAGTACTCAGACATTATCTGAGCTTCATGTTCACAGAATCTTGATGACTGATCATTGCTTGTCTGACGACGGCGACGGAGTCATTCTTCATCTGCGATGGAAAGTGGTTTGCTTCTACTTTGAAACACAAATTTTTAATATTTTTTAAAAATGGTAAAATGTTTGCTTACTTGCATTCTGTACAGTGAAAATTTGTGCAGTTGCATTTATGATTTAAAATGAGTGTGTGTAATAGAATCTACACGTTGCTGCCACACATCAAAGAGTCACGCTGAGGTTTAACTGCAACAATGTAACATTTTAACACAAAATAATTTGTTACATTGTGATTATAGAATTTTATTTAAATAAGAGCTTTATTTAAACAAACGTTAATGAAACAACCTAACTAATTAGTTTATGGAATTAAAACTCATTCCATTGTTAATTATTTAAAAATGAAACGATCTAAATTGTTAAATATTTTACACCTTCATTCTTTCTCTTTTAATTTTCATTTTTTTGCCAAATTTCTGAATATTTCATGTGTCTCACTTTACTAAAATCTGTGGTGTTATGCTGATAATTTTCAGATTTGATGCATTTTAATGTTAATTGTTGTATAAATTGAGTCATTGTAAATGTAGCCTCTCATGATGGCAGCCTGGATGTGTTTTTATTCGTCTCTGATGTTACTGCCAGTATTCCACTCAATTAAACATCAAAATATCCTCAAGTTTCTATTTGACTTCTTTTAGGAATAGCAATGCATTTTATTCTTTATTTCTACAACCTCTGCCTCTCGTGTGTCACTCTAATTGAAGAATGACTCGTGCACTGATCTGAGAATCATTTCCTCTGAAAATATTCCAGCAATCACGCTGTGTGTGTTTTCCATCAGCTGTTTGGAATCAGAACCAGCGATGCCAGATCTGCAAAAGATTCACTATTGATCTGATCGAGTTTCCAAGAGGTTCTGAAATGATTCCCGATTGAGTAGGATTCATTCAGACGGTTGACTCACTCTGAATCGTTTTGTAGTGGTTTCTCATTGGGTACTTTATAAAAACAAAACGAGCACTAGATGAGGTGATATTTCCCTGCAATGCGTTTAGAAAACTAAACTGTCAGCTCGTGAGGAGAAACTCAAATGATGGTCACATGAGATGTGAAAGAAGGTGAGTTGGTGACTCACATCAGCTATAAATGAGACTCCTGAGGAAACGTCTGACACCATCTGTGAGTCAGGATACGGGAACGCTGGACTCGTCGTCATTAACACCGCCACATGCCAGGAATGTGTCTGACACACGGACATAAAACGACATCAGATCGTGAGTCAGGAGAATCACAGATGCCACATTCACAACAATCCCACTGCTGACAATCACTATCTCAACGCATGATGATCAACAGCAGCTCTAAACTCAGATGAGTCCTGAAGGAATCGTTCGCTCAAAACTGATCGTTCTGTCATCATTTACTCGTCTTCATGATGACTCTCTTTCTTCAGCGGAAAACTGAAGCAGATGTTCTGAAGACTGCTGGGAACCAGACACCACTGAAGCTTCAAAAAACCCTGAGACATTTCTCAAAATATATCTTCACACAGGACTGAACGACACGAGCGAGTAAATGATGACATGATGTGTGTGTTCGTTCATCTGCAGGATCAGATTCAATCTGCTCAAGCGACTCGGAGTCACATGATGCTTTCAGAGTTTATGCTTATTTAGACAATCTGCTTCTACATGAATTCAACTGTAGGAATGAATGAGCACATGAATGAATGAATGAATGAATGATTGAATTAATTAATTAATAAGCAAACAAACAAATGTACACATGATTGAATGTATGAACAAGCAAATGATCAAATAAATGAATGAACACATGAATTAATGAAACAAATGAATGAACGAACAAACAAATGATCAAATGAATTAATGAAAAAAATAAATACACAAATTACTAAATATACCAGCAAAACCCATTGAATGAATAATAAATGAATAAAGGTATTAAATAAAAAATCAATGAATGAACGAGTGAGTGAATGAATGAATGAACAAACAAAAAATTTTCACAAACGAATGAATGAACAAATGAATGAACAAACAAAAAATGATCAAATGAATGAATGAATACACAAATGGCTAAATATATCAGCAAAACCCATTGAATTGATGAGTGAATGAATGAATGAGTGAACGAATGAATACATGAATGAATTAACACATGAAAGAACAAGTGAATGAATGAACGAACAAACAAATGAACGAACGAATAAACATATGAATGAATTCATTAATGAACGAATGAAAGAACAAATAAGTGAACAGACAAACAAATGAATAATGAACGAACAAACACATGAATGAAGGAATGACTTAACGAATGAAAAAACAAAATGATCAAATGAATGAATGAATGCACAAATGGCTAAATATATCAGCAAAATCCATTGAATTGATGAATGAATGAATGAATGACTGAATGAGTGAACGAATGAGTGAATGAATGAACGAATGAACAAACAAACAAATGAACGAACGAATAAACATATGAATGAATTAATTAATGAACAAATAAGTGAACAAACAAACAAATGAATAATGAACGAACAAACACATGAATGAATGAAGGAATGACTTAACGAATGAAAAAACAAAAAATGATCAAATGAATGAATGAATACACAAATGGCTAAATATATCAGCAAAATCCATTGAATTGATGAGTGAAGGAAGGAATGAATGAGTAAACGAATGAGTGAATGAATGAACGAATGAATGAATGAACAAACAAACAAATGAACGAACGAATAAACATGAATTAATTCATTAATGAACAAATGAATGAACAAATAAGTGAACAAACAAACAAATGAATAATGAACGAACAAACACATGAATGAATGAAGGAATGACTTAACGAATGAAAAACAAAATGATCAAATGAATGAATGAATGCACAAATGGCTAAATATTTCAGCAAAATCCATTGAATTGATGAGTGAATGAATGAATGACTGAATGCGTGAACGAATGAGTGAATGAATGAACGAACGAATACATGAATGAATTAACACATGAAAGAACAAGTGAATGAATGAACGAACCAACAAATGAATGAACGAACAAACATATGAATTAATTAATTAATGAACGAATGAATGAACAAATAAGTGAACAAACAAACAAATGAATAATGAATGAATGAACGAACACATGAATTAATGAAGGAATGACTTAACGAATGAAAAAACAAAAAATGATCGAATGAATGAATGAATACACAAATAGCTAAATATATCAGCAAAACCCATTGAATTGATGAGTGAATGAATGAATGACTGAATGAGTAAACGAATGAGTGAATGAATGAACAAACAAACAAATGAACGAACGAACGAATAAACATATGAATGAATTCATTAATGAACGAATGAAAGAACAAATAAGTGAACAAACAAACAAATGAATAATGAATGAATGAATGAACGAACAAACACATGAATGAATGAAGGAATGACTTAACGAATGAAAAAACAAACAAATGATCAAATGAATGAATGAATAAATACACAAATGACTAAATATATCAGCCCATTGATTTTTGAAAACCCATTGAATGAATAATAAATGTAGGAATGAATGAAAAAAATCCAATGAATGAATGAACACAAATGAATGAACGATCATTTAAAACATGCTAGAAACTGCACAGCAACATATTAACCACCCAAAACACCCTAGCGACAGCATAGCAACATACTAAGAACTGAAAACACTCTAGTAACACACATTGCTCAAGGCGACGTCACCGCGGCTCTGAAGAGAACGTGTTCAGGACTGAATCTTGACATTTCCCATGAATCCCTGCATGCTCAGGATAATTAGATATATGGTCTGCATTGAGTCATCTTGGTATTTAAATGAGCTGTAGAGCGAGGCGTTACGGCTGACAGACTCTTGTATATGTATCACAGCATTTAGTTACATTATAATGTCAACAAGAGACTATAAATACACGTCTATGAATGCAGAAGAGCACAGTCCGGCATCTTCCACAGTCACGCACTCATTGAACAGGACTATCTGTGAAGATACAGATTCACTGATGCTGCTGTCACTCTCATTCACGTCTCTTAATGTCTGTCAGATTCTAATGTTACTACAGACTCACGCTGTCATGGTGAACAGAGCACCGGTTTATCACATTCACCAATCAAACTCCCACGGCGGGGGCGTGTCCTCATGAATATTCATCCTCCTCCTCTCGCTGTGATTGGCAGATGAGTGATGCTGTGAAATGTCAGTGAGTCGGTTTGACGGGCGTTTGAGCGCTTCATTGTGTTCGTCTGCCATATTTAGACATGAGACCTTTCCTTTCCAGCCGCATGAGGTGAGATTCAGATTGAATGAATAAATTAACAATTAAATTAGTAAAAATAAATGTATCAAATGACTAAATAAATGAACAAATTAATGAATTAATGAAGAACTAAGTAAATAAATCAATGAACAAACAAACAACTAAATAAATCTCCAAATAAATTAATGAATAAGTAAATAAACAAATGACTAAAAGAATTAAAGGTCACATATTTTACACCTTTCTGGAGTTTTATTTTAGGTTTTGATGTCCTTAAGAATATATATTTGCAGTATAAGTACCAAAAACCCATCTCAGTATATTTTTACAGCTCCTCTCTCAGGAGCTCTGCTGAGAACAGGTCGATTTTGGCCTGTCTAATTAATATTCATGAGCCTCTCTTCTGATTGGCCTGTTGTGTTCTGAGTGACGCACGGCCAGGCCAACCACAGGTCAGCGACGTCACAGCGCTAGCTGGAGGCAGCAAAACAAAGCGGAAACTGGAGGCGGCCCATTCAAACCAGCGCAGATTCGGCTACATGAGTAGTTTAAAGGGTTCATATGATGTGATTTCAAGTGTTCCTTTCTCTTTGGAGCGTTACAAGCTCTTGGTGCATAAAGAAGATCTGTAAAGTTACAAAGACTAAAGTCTCAAATCCAAAGAGATATTCTTTATAAAAGTTAAGAGTCAGCCACGCCTACCCAGAGGCGGACAGTAACTAAGTACACTTTTTGAGTATCTGTACTTTACTTGAGTATTATTTTTTCTGGGAACTTATGACTTTAACTTCACTACATTTGAAAGACAAATATTGTACTTTTCACTCCACTACATTTCTATCAAGATCCTCGAAGTAGGAACTCATCAGCAGCTTTGAAAGTCAGTGGGTGATTTCTTTCTTCTCTAAAAACTGTATTTTTTCAGACAGTTTATCAGTAATCACTCTTGTCACAATATTGTCTGATTTTGCTAAATTGTGATACTACTAAAAGATACTACAAGCTAGTCAGTGTATTCAGCAGGCGTAATGTATTCTAAGCTGCTTCAGAAGTATTGCAAGTATTATGTACAACAATAAAACAGTGCATTGACATAAAAAAGGACATTTACATTTGGTACTTAAGTACTTTTAAAAGCAAGTACTTCTGTACTTTTACTTAAGTAAAAATCTGTCTTTACAACTCTTACTTGTAATGGAGTAATATTTGACCAGCAGTATCTGTACTTTCACTCAAGTAATGGAGTTGAGTACTTTGTCCGCCTCTGCGCCTACCTAAAACGGCTCGTTCTAACACGCCCCCACATGTCTACATCACTATGTGGGAAGAT
>NW_015507466.1:46931-47833 GCF_001515645.1 Sinocyclocheilus grahami | reverse complement strand
CCATCTCAGTATATTTTTACAGCTCCTCTCTCAGGAGCTCTGCTGAGAACAGGTCGATTTTGGCCTGTCTAATTAATATTCATGAGCCTCTCTTCTGATTGGCCTGTTGTGTTCTGAGTGACGCACGGCCAGGCCAACCACAGGTCAGCGACGTCACAGCGCTAGCTGGAGGCAGCAAAACAAAGCGGAAACTGGAGGCGGCCCATTCAAACCAGCGCAGATTCGGCTACATGAGTAGTTTAAAGGGTTCATATGATGTGATTTCAAGTGTTCCTTTCTCTTTGGAGCGTTACAAGCTCTTGGTGCATAAAGAAGATCTGTAAAGTTACAAAGACTAAAGTCTCAAATCCAAAGAGATATTCTTTATAAAAGTTAAGAGTCAGCCACGCCTACCCAGAGGCGGACAGTAACTAAGTACACTTTTTGAGTATCTGTACTTTACTTGAGTATTAATTTTTATGGGAACTTATGACTTTAACTTCACTACATTTGAAAGACAAATATTGTACTTTTCACTCCACTACATTTCTATCAAGATCCTCGAAGTAGGAACTCATCAGCAGCTTTGAAAGTCAGTGGGTGATTTCTTTCTTCTCTAAAAACTGTATTTTTTCAGACAGTTTATCAGTAATCACTCTTGTCACAATATTGTCTGATTTTGCTAAATTGTGATACTACTAAAAGATACTACAAGCTAGTCAGTGTATTCAGCAGGTGTAATGTATTCTAAGCTGCTTCAGAAGTATTGCAAGTATTATGTACAACAATAAAACAGTGCATTGACATAAAAAAGGACATTTACATTTGGTACTTAAGTACTTTTAAAAGCAAGTACTTCTGTACTTTTACTTAAGTAAAAATCTGTCTTTACAACTCTTACTTGTAATGGAGTAATATTTGAC